>NC_043700.1:61543313-61582744 GCF_006229205.1 Suricata suricatta
TATAGATGCTGGAGAGGGTGTGGAGAGACGGGCACCCTCCTACACTGTTGGTGGGAATGTTAACTGGTGCAGCTGCTCTGGAAAACAGTGTGGAGGTTCCTCAAAAAACTATCAGTAGAACTCCCTTATGACCCAGCAATAGCACTGCTAGGGATTTACCCAAGGGATATAGAAGTGCTGGTGCATAGGAGCACATGTACCCAAATGTTCATAGCAGCACTGTCAACAATAGCCAAAACATGGAAAAAGCCTAAATGTCCATCATCTGACGAGTGGATCAAGAAGATGTGATATATATACACAATGTAGTACTATATGGCAATGAGAAAGAATGAAATATGGTCATTTGTAGCAAAGTGGATGGACCTTGAGGGTGTCATGCTAAGCGAAATAAGTCAGACAGAGAAGAACAGATACCATATGTTTGCACTCATAGGTCTAACAGGAAAACAGGACAAACCTAATGGAGGACCAGAGGGAGGGGAAGAGGGAAAGAGAGTTGGGGAAAGAGAGGGACACAAAACTTGAGAGACTATTGAATACTGAAAATGAACTGAGGGTTGAAGGGGAAGGGGGAAGGGGGAAAAGAGGTGGTGGTGATGGAGGAGGGCACTTATGGGGAAGAGCACTGGGTGTTGTATGGAAACCAATTTGGCAATAAACTATTAAAAAAAAAGAATATATGCATATGTAATTTTATTTTGTTTTAAATGTTTATTTATTTTGAGAGAGAGAAAGAAAACAGGGAAGAGGAAGAGAGAGAGAGAGGGAATGAATCTCAAGCTCCATATTGTCAGTGAAGGGCCTGACATAGGGCTGGATCCCATGAACCACAAGATCGTGACTGGACCTAACATCAAATCGGTTGCTTCACCAACTGAGCAACCCAGGTACCCCTGTGCTTCCATTTTAAACAAAGCCAATGGAAAGAAGTTTATTTTTCCCTCTGAATATTTTTAAAGTATATTTATTTTTATTTTTGAGAGAGAGAGGGAGTAGAGGAGAGGCAGAGACAGTGTGAGAGAGAATCCCAAGCAGACTACACACTACCAGCATGGGGCGCAATGAGGGGCCTGAACTCATAAACCACGAGATCATGACCTTAGTCAAAACCAAAACTTCGAGACCCAACCAACTGAGCCACCCAGGTGCCTCAAATAAAGATACTTCTGTTTTTTTTTAATGTTTATTAATTTTTGAGAAAGACAGACAGAGTGTGAGCAGGGTAGGGGTAGACAGAGAGGGAGACAGACTCTGAAGCAAGCTCCAGGCTCTGAGCTATTGGCACAGAGCCCAATATGGGGCTTGAACTCATGAACCATGAGATCATGACCTGAGCTGAAGTCAGAGGATCAGACGCTCAACCAGCTGAGCCACCCAGGCGCCCCCCTTCCCCGAATATTTTTAAAGAGGATGTTGGCCCACAGCTTAGGGTGTGCACAGGGGAAATTACCATGTAAAGATTGTAAATGTGGAAAATCAAGGCAATACTGAAAGATAGGTAAACATTAAAAAGGATGGATAAAATATATGTTCTAGATTTTGTTTGATTTTAAGAGGCTTTGGGGATTCAAGAGGATACACATAATAAATGAAGACACCTTTTTTTAAAGTTTATTTTTTGAGAGAGATAGAGGAGAGAGAGTGTAAGCGTGGAGAGGGCAGAGACAGAGAGAGAGACAGAATCCAAAGTGGGCTCTGTGCTGATAGCAGAGAGCCCAATACTCGGCTTGAACTTAAGAACCAAACCATGAGATCATGACCTGAGCCAAAGTGAAAGCTTAGCTGACTGAGCCTCACTGGTGTCCCAGAAGACACTTGTAGTAAAGATCTTGTCTTTATACTTAGAAAATATTGTTTGTTAAGATATAAAAGTTTGTGCCAATTTAGGACTATATTCACCTATATCTTTTATATGAAATACAGCATTACACTCTCAGTAAAGACTCTTTTACATTGTCGGGGTCATTAAAAGCATGCTCCCCAAATGCCAACACTGATAACAACAGTAAGTACCATTTGCTTAGTGCTTATTTTGTCTAGATCCTATTTTGAGTTTTTCCTTTTCTTTTATATCATTTGGCCCATAGGGAAAACATACAAAACATTTACTGAGGCTTAAAGATGTTAAAGGATTGTTTTTAAAATGCTCGGCTAGTAAATTCTGGTTCAAGAGCATAAACCTGGGAGCCTGGCAGGCTCAGTTGGTGGAGTATGTGAGTCTTGATCTCATGAGGGTTGTGAGTTCAAGGCCCACATTGGGCTTACAGATTACATAAAAAAGAAATAGAAACCCATGTTGGACACACTCGCATGTTCTAGTTTCTATATTATGCTGCTTTGAGTTTGGACGTATTATCAAAACCTCTCTTAACGTTCTTCAATATAATTAAAAATAAAATTGTAAAAATTTTACATATGTAGCTATTATTGATCAAATGCTCATGGATATTGTGGATTTGGTTCAAAACAACCACAATAAAGTGAATATCACTATAATTAATTTTTGATTTTCCTAGTACATATAAAAGTTACCTTTACACTATACTATAGTCCATTAGGTGTGCAATTGCATTATGTCTAAAAAATGTACATACCTTAATTAAAAATATTGTTTAAAAATGCTAACCATCTTCTGAGCTTTCTGTGAGTCATAATCTTTTTTTTTGGTGGAGGGCCTTACCTTGATGTTAACTAATTGGGATGGTGATTGTTGAAAGCTGGGGTGGCTGTGGCAATTTTTTTTTGTTTGAATATAGTTGACACATGTTATATTAGTTTCAGGTGTACAACCTGGTGATTTGATAGGTTGACATATTTTGCTGTGTTCCCAACAGTGTAGCTGCCATCTGTCCCATTACATCACTATTTCAGTATCATTGACTGTGTTCCTTATGTTCTGCTTTTTAGTCTCATGGCTTATCCATTTTATCACTGGTAGCCTGTATCTCTCACTCCTCCTCACCTATTTTGTTCACTCCCAAATCTCTCCTCTCTGGTATCCATCAGTTTTTCTGTTTTTATAGGCAGTTTCTTAGAATAAGACAACAAGGAAGTGTGCTACATCAAGTGACTTCATTTCAACAACAATTTCTCTGTAGCATGGCCATACTGTTTGGTTGCATTTTACCCACAGTAGAGCTTCTTTCAAAATTGGAGTCAGTCTTAAACTCCAATATTCTAGGTCCTTTGTCATCACCTCAACAATCTTCGCAGTGTCTTCATCAGGAGTAGGTTTCATCTCAAGAAACCACTTTCTTGGCTCGCCCATAAGAATCAAATCCTCATTCTTTTCAGTTTGATCATGAGATTTCAGGATTTCAGTAACATCTTCAGGCTCCACTTCTAATTCTAGGTCTTTTGCTCTTTCCACAACATTACCAGTTACTTCCTCCACTAAAGTCTTGAATTCCTCAAAGTCATCCATGAGGGCTGAAATCAACTTCTTCCAGACTCCAATTAATGTTGATATTTTGGCCTCTTCCCACGAATTAGGAATGTTCTTAATGGCATCTAGAATGGTAAGTTTTTTCCTGAAGGTTTTCAATTGACTTTGCCTGGATCCATTAAAAGAATCAGCATATATGGAAGCAATAGCATTACAAAATATGTTTCTTAAGTAAGAAGACTTGAAAGTCAAAATCATTCCTTGATCCATGGATTACAGAATGTCGTGTCCCACCTCGGCCAGAAGGGCGGAAAATCCTTGCAGGTTCTTGATCCTGAGAGAGGGAGAGAAAGGGCAGGAAGGGGGAGATGCAGAGAGTGAAGACACAACACACACTGAATCCGATCAAGCCTCTTCTTTATTGAGAAAACACCCTATCTTATAAAGGTTTCAAGGCAGGAAAACAAGGCAGCTGACCTAGGTCGGTTGCTAGGAAACAGGGTTAAGGGATTAAGACTGGAGTAAAAGAGGAACCAGACTGAAGTGTTTTAGCACAGCGCCTGAGGGGCTGATGCTACCCTGCCTGCAGGCGGTTAATCTTTGATCTTCTGGCTTCTCCTCTGACAGGGAGTGGCGCTCCTCTGCCTATTTTGCAACTCCCCTCAGGGAGTGACATATCCAGCTAGCAAATGGCCAAGAAGCTGAATCTTTGCCGCTCCCCACAACAGAATGGATGCTGTGCTAACCAGCATGAAAACAACATTAATCTCATTGTCAACATCCATCAGAGCTCTTGTCTGTCAATGGGCAGTCATATTTTGAAAGGAATCTTTTTTCTTTGCACCATAATCTCAAAATAGGTTTAAAATATTCAGTAAACCATGTTGTAAACAGATGCGCTATGATATAATCTTTGTTGTTTCATTTTTAGCATAATTCTTAAAAGCCCTAGGATATTTGAACTGGTCAATAAGCATTGGCTTCAATTCAAAATCATTAGCTGCATTAACTCATAACAAGAGAGTCATTCTATCCTTTAAAGCTTTGAAGTCAGGCATTCACTTGTCTCTAGCTGGGTTAAATCCTAGATGACAACTTTCAATAGAATATTGTTTTGTGTCCATTGAAAATCTATCGTCTAGGGTAGTGCTCTTCTTTAATTATCTGAGCTAGACCTTCTGGATGACTTACTGCCACTTCTACATCAGCATCTTCTGCTTCACCTTACAACTTCTGTTATTGAGATGGCTTCTTTCCTTAAACCCTGTGGGCCAACCTCTTCCGGCTTTCAGCTTCTCTTATGCAGCTTCGTCACCTCTCTCTTCCTTCACAGAGTTGAAGAGAGTTAGAGCCTTACTCTGGGTTAGATTTTTGGCCTAAAGAAATACTGTGAATATTTCTCTCCAGACCACTAAAACTTTCTCCGTATCAGCCATGAGGACATTTCACTTCGTTACCAGTAATGTGTTCACTGGAGTAGCAGTTATAATTTCCTTCGAGAACTTTTCCTTTGCATTCATATCTTGGCTAACTGGTGCAAAAGACGTGGCTTTTAGCTTATCTCAACTTTCTTTCTTTTTTTTTTCTTTTTTTAAAGTTTAATTATTTATTTTGAAAGAGAGTGAGAGTGGGCGACCAGGGGAAGGGAAGAGGAAGAGGGAGAGGAAGAGGGAGAGAGAAAGAGGGAGAGAGAAAGAGGGAGAGAAAGAGAGAGAGAGAGAGAGAGAGAGAGAGACTCCCAAGCCGGCTCCACACTGCCAACACAGAACCTGACCTGGGGCTCAAACTCACGTACTATGAGATCATGACCTGAGTCAATGTCAAGAGTCAAACACTTAACCTACTGAGCCACCCAGGTGCCCACTCTCAGCTTTCAACATGCCTTCCTCACTAAGCTTAACATTTCTAGGCTTTGTATTAAAGTGAGAGATGTGACTTTTCCCTTAACTTAATTCTTAATTGGCCTAATTTCGATATTATTGTGTCTCAGGGAATGGAAAGACCAAAGGGGAGGGAGGGGGATGGGAGATGATGTTCAGTAGAACAATCAGAACTCACACATTTGTACACTATGTTTCCCATGTTAAATGGGCATGGTTGGTGGCACACCAAAACAATTACAAGAACAATACCAAATATCACTGATCACAAAGCAACATAATAAATGAAAAAGTTTGAAATACTGTGAGAATTACTGAAAGGTAACACTGAGACACAAAGTGAGCAAATGCTATTGGAAAAATGGCATTGATAGACTTGCTCAGTTCAGGGTTGCCAAAAACCTTTAATTTGTAATAAACATAGTATTTGTGAAGCACAATAGAATGAGGTTTGCCTATAGTGTGTCAGCTTGTCATGTTTTCTACCTCATATAGCTCTGCAAGTTAAAAAAAAATGTCCCCAAAAGGGCAAGGGTATTGTGGTACCCTGTCAGCAATTTGAACATGGAAGAGTTAGGAAAGCATCAAGGTTAAAGTGTGTATGTGGTTCAACCAAAAACATTTATCTGTTCACTAGAAAGGTGAGAGAAGGATGATCATGCCAAGAGTATAATATTATATTGCACTGGGATCACTTTTGTACAATTTCCATAATTACTTCTCAGGAAGATTAACTATCTTCCATAATATTACATAAGTATTGTGATTAAAAAAGGGCATGCAAAACATAAAACCTTTCAACTACTGGCCTTTAAAGTACCACTTCCTATATTCTAAAAATTCTCAGCTTTCACATGCTTTTCAAATATATAATTTGAAAATTTACAATTTTGACATAAGACATCTGTGGATATTTGTGAGGGACAAGTTGATTTGTTTTTATTGGTAGCCTTAGCTTTACACGTTTTTATATTAATTACACCTTTCTTTAGGGAAAAGACTGAATCAAAGAGATTCTGTTTAGAGTTCAATTGCCAGTTAGCTAAGGCATATTTGAATATAGCCTAACAATTGTGGCAAAAGCTTGCTTCAATTCTTCCATGTTTTCTAGACGAATAAATCACTAACTTATCAGTTATTATTGTTTTTAGATAAAAATTTTACGGTTTTACTTAATTACCTGACATTAAACATAGGTAGAAACCCTCTTCTTAACTGATGCAATCAGGGGTACAGTAATTGAAAACACATATTTAAACCAGAGAATCATTTGAAGACATATAAGATTTCAATGTTTTAATTTAAATAAATAACAGCATATATATATTTACCAACATTTTGATTTCTGCCTGAGGTCTTTTATTTGAATATGAATCCATCGTTTGGATATTGACTAATTTTTCCTGCACTACCCACAACTCAGTGCAGCTCATTTGGTTTACATTAATGCAGACATTAAAAAAGGCCCATAAAGCACTCTAAGTAAAGCATTTTTCTAGATGTTTCCTTTCCTCTAATCTTTTAAAATCATCTTCCTCACATAATTCAATAGTATTTTACTTTGTTTTTAAATATTTATTTATTTTTGAGAGAGAGAGAGAGAGAGAGAGAGGGAGAGAGAGAGAGAGAGGCAGGGACAGAGGATTTGAATCAGGGTCCACCCTGACAGCAGAGAGCCCAATGTGAGGATTGAACCCACAAGCTCTAAGATGTGAGATCAGTACCTGAGCTGAAGTTGGAGGCTCAGCTAACTGAGCCACCCAGGTGTCCCAATTCATTAGTATTTTAAAACCAAATTACTTAAAAAAATTTTTTTAAATGTTTATTTTTGAAAGTAAGAAAGAGAGAGAGAGAGAGAGAGAAAGAGAGAGAGAGAGATAGGGGGGTGGGGCGGGGCAGAGAGAGAGATACACAGAATCCAAAGCGGACTCCAGGCTCTGAGCTGTCAGCACAAAGCCTGACTTGGGGCTCTAACCCACAAACAGTGAGATCATGACCTGAGCCAAAGTTGGACGCTTAAATGACTGAGCCACCCAGGTGCCCCAAACCCAAATTACTTTATCAGGTTTTTTTGA
The DNA here is from genome assembly GCF_006229205.1 of Suricata suricatta. Classification (NCBI taxonomy): domain Eukaryota; kingdom Metazoa; phylum Chordata; class Mammalia; order Carnivora; family Herpestidae; genus Suricata; species Suricata suricatta. The sequence continues at coordinate 61,550,657 of NC_043700.1, forward strand.
AAGAATTTCACTTGATCTTCATAGAAACAACTCACTTTTTGTACACATTTAACTTGTTTATGTGGTATTTATTTGGATTGCTTAATAAATTAATACATAAAATAACTAATTAAGAAAATTAGTACAAAAGATGGGTGAAGAAGACAAATGAGAATTGAGAGGCATACCATTTGACAGGTAGTTGAGCCTAAGAGAATTGAGGGCCTGTCAGCCCTTTAAAACAGGAGGTTTTCCCAAGGGAATCGGAGTACCTAGTATCTATTGATCTGGACAGTTACCTAGAAGATAGTAGGTTAGGGAGTTTTGGGTGCAGAAGTTCATGGTATTAGATGAAAACCTGTGTGTGGAGATGATTTAGAAATGCCTATCCTTCAAATGCCTGGATTATTGCAGTAGTCTTCAAGCTGGCCTGCCCACTTCTCTTCGGTGTGGCGTCAGTCTTGTCCACTCAGCAGCCTGTTAAAGTGAAAGTCAGATTGTACCGCTCTGCTCACTCAAACCCTCTAGTGGTTTCTGTCTCACTCAGCAGGAAAGCTAAAGTCCTTACACTAATCTATGACATCTGACATGATTCGTTTCTTTTCACCTCTCTAGTATCACCTCCCCTTGTCCAGTCTGCTCTGGTTGTACTCACCTGCCTGCCCTCATGTGTGCAGACACGCTCCGACCTCAAGACCTTTGTTCTGGCTGAACTCTGCTGGAAACACCCTTGTCAGGCCTCCACAGAGCTCATAGAGCTCATGCCTTCATTTCTTTTGGGGGGTTAGTAAAATGCCAGCTTGTCACTGAACATTCTCCTGGATACTCTACCTAATATTATACCCTCTTGCCATCCCCAGATTATTCCTAGCTCTTCCCAATTCAATTTTACTTTTCAGAATTTAATGCTATCTAACAAACTACATACTTTATTGAATTTTTTGGCCCATGTCTGTCTTTGGTCCATCATAGAGGTATAAATCACTATTCAATTTTTTTCAGTTATGATGGCTTTCTGATATAAATTCAAAATTGATGAATTGTTGCTATTTTACTTAATTACCTGGCCTTATACATATTTGTGTATTTTGTTAACTGCTTTTTCCTAACATCTAGAATAATGCCCAGGACATAGAGCATATGCAGTAATATTTGAGGAGTGAATGAACAAACGAATTTAACGTTAATTTATTAATCATGCCAATAAGTTGTATAAAGCACATGTATTAAATTGTTAATTTAAAAACCATAAAAATAAAAATAAATAAATAAAAACAAACATAATGGGCATTCATGCTCTTTAGACAGACTCTGGAAACCAGAATAAAAGATATTAGTCATTACTATTACTATGCTTCCGCTAGGCATCTGCCTCTATTATAATCCCTGTCTTCTCAAAGAGTGTCTTCTTTTATCCTGACCAAAAGGAAAAATTGTACCCTCTATGTTGTGAGAAAAGAGTGGCCTTGGGCAGGCATAGCTATCAGTTTTGCAACTTTAATATGTTGAGTGTGGCTCAGGAAGCCCCCTGTCTACTTTGAGACTCTCAGTCATTCTGTAAAATGAACAAACAAGGTGGATCGAATGATCCCAGTTTTGACAATTTCTGATTCTTTACCGAAACAAGGGGAGTGATTTGCAGCAAGATGGCAGCCTGGTGGTTCAGCAGGTAAGTAATGCTATATGACTTACTTTTTAAAAAAGTCAGTCTGGCTGCTCTGAAAGGATTAGACTTCAGAAAACTAGAGTGGAAGCAGATAAATGGTTAAGAGGCTGCTGCAGTTGTCCAAGTGAATGGTGATGGTAGCCGGGTTCAGCAGGTGGAGACACGGCTTAGCATCATGATCAGCCTTATGCAACATGCTGACATAGAGCTGACAAAGCTTGCCAGTAAACTAGATGCGAGGCATGAGGAAAAGAAATATTTATGGTCTGAGAGCAATTGCCATTTACTGAGAGGATAATAACAGTAATAACGATAATGTTCATAATCACATAAATAGACCGATGGAACATAAAGTATGACTGGTAAAAACATGCTGCAGCATCTGTTGCTAGCATGATGACATTCAAGGTAAGGTCAGAACACATATTATGGAAGAGAGGTCATCTGAGATGGAGTTGAGGATGCAGAAGATACGTATATATTATAAAGTTGCAGGGAAATGGAGAGGAGTAGGAAGGATAGTGCTCCAGGTAGAAATCAGAGCACCAGCAAAGTTCTGGAGTCAGGAGCTCACGTTCCTGTATTAGCGTGTTCAGGCCGCCATAACAAAATATCACAGACTGAGTGGCTTAAGTGCTGCATTACCATGACAGCAACTCCCCTAGAACTGTGGAGTTTACAGATTGCGTGAGTCTGCTGTAGCCTTGCAGGAGAGGGGTAGGACAACATGACAGTAACTGACAATACTTCTGACAATGACTAGAATGCTTTTAACATGTGGTGCAAATACTTCATTGACACATTCAGCTCAACTTAACTAAAGGAAATGAATCCACGTGACCTAGGGCTGCATTATACGTAAGATATTATTAAGGGTAGCCCCCGCCACAGAGATTTCATACTGGAGGATAAAAAATACAGTATCCATTTGTGGTCTCAGCTTTGTAGGTTAAGGGCCAAAATCTGAAGGTTCTGATGTTTCTATTTTTCCCAGGGTAGTCCTGCTGAAATACCACATCTGGTCTGTCAACCCCTTTGCATTGCATTTAGGCAATCAGCCTTTGGAGTTGTTTTTTTCTCAGTTGTAATAAACACATATGCTTTGTTGTCTTTGTTCCACGTGGCTAGATGCCTTTTATATAAAGCCATGCTAAATTACACAACGGTAAACATTCTACTAGCGCACTCAGGTTATTCAGTACTTATTCTCTAATTAACAAGAATTAAAAATCAGAACATAATAAGACAAAATATAAAAAATCCATCTAGCCAGAAAAATCCAGGAAGCTTGCCGATTATGTACTGGTTCATTCTGACCTTTGGAATGAGCATCCTGGAGTTGGCTCCAGGCTGGTCATATAAACCAACACAACTCACTGGCAACACTAAGCAAAGCTAAGATACAGCTAGCTGAAAAAGAGAAAAAGCAGCGGCTTTCTTCCATGGTCCGAAGCAATCTATACAGTCCACAGCACAACCCGTAGCATGTACAAACTAGATAACAACGATGACAAACATGATTAAAACAACAGCAAAGAATGACTTGCAGTTGTTGCAAAAATTCTACTCACGTTCCTTCCCTCATAGGCTAAAACCTATTTTATAAACGTAAACTTTTTAAAAATCTCACCTTTATTTCTCTCTCTTTTCTTTTTAAAAATAATATTCGTTATTAATTTTACTGCTCACCTTTTGTATTATATTTAAGATTTACTTTCTATAATTTTTACTCATTTTTAATACTGTAAAATATGGTATAGAATAATATAATGTATGAATACACATATATAGTTGAAATGCCAATAATGAAAAATGACTTGCCCAACACTGAGATAGAACGTAGAAGACCTTTGCATAATTCTGCCCGCACAAAGCTCCCTCCATCTCTGAAGAAAGACCTTGCATACCTTGAATCATGTGCTAATCACTCTTCACATTATTACATCTATGTATTTATTTTATTTTATTTTTAAATTTATTTTTATGTATATAACTTTTTTTAATATTTATTTTTTTAAGAAAGAGAGAAGAATCTGGGAAGGGGCAGAGAGAGAGGGAGGGAGAGAGAAATCCCAAGCAGACTCCATATTATCACCACAGAGCCTGACATGGAGCTCCATCCAACGCAAACTGCGAGATTGTGACCTGAGCAGAAACCAAGAATTGGGTATCTAATTGACTGAGTCATCCAGGTTCCCCTATATATTTATTTTAAATAATATTATTTAGTTTGTATAGTATATGTTGGAATACTATCTATATACTATACTTGTTTGTTCAACATATTGTTTAGTTGAGAAAATTTGTTTAAAAGGAATTGTACTATATATACTCTGAGTCTGTCTTTTTGGGCTCAATATTATCTTCTTAATGTATTTATTGTTTAATTTACATCCACACTAGTTAGCATATGGTGCAGCAATGATGTCAGGAGTAGATTCCTTAATGCACTTACCCTTTTAGACCACCCTCCTTCTCACAACCCTTCCAGCAACACTCTGTTTGGGTCAATATTATATTTTTGAGATTCATCCATGGTGATGTATGTTGCTTTCAATAATTTTCACTAATGTATGATTTTATTGTATTATTCTACTACTTTTTTTTAGATCTCCTTAGAAAAGGGGAGCTGTAGGTAAGACTGGACCAGACTTTGAGGGTGAAACTGGTCTGATCTTGGTACAATTCCATTTGACCTGAGCTGTTGGTATACTCCAGGGTATGTGAGGATCAAATAACATATAGTTTAGGAGATATAGTAAAGCCATTTATTTTAATTTTTTAAATGTTTTATTTATTTTTGATACAGAGAGAGACAGAGCATGAGAGAGGGAGGGGCAGAGAGAGAAGGAGACACAGAACCGGAAGCAGGTTCCACGCTTTGAGCTAGCTGTCAGCACAGAGCCTGACGCGGGGTTTGAACCCACGAACGTGGATCTGAACTGAGCCAAAGTCGGAGGCTTAACTGACTGAGCCACCCAGGCGCCCCGTAAAGCCATTTAATTCTGTTCCTGTTGGCCCTGTAGAGTCCACAGTCCTATATCACAGGATAAGATGTTACCAGATGATAAGGAATGGGTCCACTCCTTAGTGTTGCAAAAGCCGTGTCACCTGCCCTGAAACACAATGGCAGGAGTAGTGGTCATCAAAGGGAGAGGACACCCTTGCTCAGGGAGGAAGAGCTCTCACTGTCAGCAGCAGCTACGGCTAACCTCCATGACGAGAACTAAAATGGCAGAATTAGTGCTGGCTTCTGAGTTTCCATTACCATAACTCAGAAAAATTCAGACATGACTGGTAGTAATGCTAACGGAAGTTATGAGGTTGCATTTAGGATATCTTTTGTTTGTTATCCACTAGCCTATTCTCAAGCTACAAATAAACAAACAAAAACAGAGAAATGGCACCAAGTATTCTGAACTTAATTTTCCACCTCCATCAAGATAGCTGACATTTTGAGAAAGCCTGTGGTGTTGACATACTGAAGGAGGAAAGGCCCAAATGAGAAAACAAGTACTCATCCCAAAGTTTCCTCCATAGACATCTAGATGAAAAAGAAAAGGTTTTGGAGCTTTCAGTAACACAAACCTGGCCTCAAGCAAATCAATTCTATTTGATATCATTGAACAGCTTATATTAAATTTCAAGCAAGATACGTTTTTTATCAGGAAAGTCCATTGAAATCCTACTTTTGTTCATCCCAAAGTTTTCTGAATCACATTCTAAATTCAATTTCATATTCACGTTAGTGTTAACCCAAAATATGAGTGTTAAAACATAATATTAAAAATAATTGCTAGGTCTGGCAACAATCCCCAAATCTTTGTCTATACCTGTCTACAAATTTAGAAAACACAATAAAGACCACAATGGCAATTTTGAAGCATTTCTTTTTTTATTTTTATTTTATTTTATTTTATTTTATTTGAGAGAGAGACAGAGCATGAGCAGGGGAGGGGTAGAGACAGAGGGAGATACAAAATTCGAAGCAAGCTCCAGGCTCTGATCTGTGAGCACCAAGCCTGATTGGGGGCTTGAACCCATGAACTGTGAGATCAGGACCTGAGCCAAAGTCAGACATTTAACCGACTGAGCCAGCCAGGCACTCCTTCTTAAGCATTTCTAAGTAAATTAAATTGTAAACAGGTTCCAAGGTTTCTAAAACCTTGCAGAGATGAAAAATCTCATGCCTACTCCATCTTGTATTCTGTGATAGTATATACCTTTAACACAGAGAATAAAAAGAAGTATCTACTGGATTCTAAAAAAATTCTAAACAATAATCAACTTACCAATAACAATTTACCTGCAACAAAACTGAATTTACAAAGTGATTGAATCCCTGAAATGACAAGCATACAATACTTCTTATTTACTTTCTCAAATTTGAATGTACATTTACTAATTATATGACCATGGTCTCTACAATCCTTCACCCTTTTTGTCAAAAGGACAATTTATTCAAAATTATGCAGAAGTTACTTCCTTAGTTGCCTAGGGAACTGCAAGAGCCAATTGCAATTTCTAACTAAAATTAAAAGAAAACCCTATCCTGTTTTATTTAGTGGTGTGCGTTGGAGGGATTAAAATCATTCTGATTAGGGTGCCTTTAGCAGGTTTTTTAAATTATCAAAGAAAGAGATGAAAGTATATGTGAGCTATCTAGAACTCTATATGAATCAAATTCTGTTCAGAGATGACATTAATTTTTTATCATTTCATCAACACAGGTAAGGTTTTAAGCATAAATCAGCTTCCAAGACAGTTCTTTTTTTGCAGAATTTTTCTTCCAGCATTTTATATTAAAGATGTAGCATTCCTCTTCTTCCTTGCCAGAAACTCAACAATACAGTGCCCTTCCCTGAGTTGTAAAAATTTATGGCAAGATACGTGCATGCAACCTGGACATCTGATGAAAGACAGGTATTGAAAAGAATTTGCCTGATAAGCTCATCTACCCAGTCTTTGCTGGCATCTTTTTTCTGGCTGCCCTACGTGGCCCACAGACACTGTGGATGGCTGTAGTGCATGTGGAGCTGCCATCCCCATGTCTCGATCCCTGACTTCAACCCCACCCATAATGCCTTGCACAGCGACCTCACTTTTTGGATGCTGCAGTATGTCCTTGCAGATTCATTTCCTGCCTTGGTCCCCACTCCGTAGTTTTCATGGAATTGTAACTTTTAATGAGATAAAAAGATGAAAAAAAATTAGAGTTGCCGGAGAAGCATTTTAGTTGTTTTAAAAATCGGCACTTTTGCATTGGAAGGATTCTGAGCTGTGTGTTTTTAAAGATAAAGTAAACTGTGTGGGAGGGTGGCTGGGAAGAACAGGGAGAAAAATAGTTTATTTAATCTATTTTGGGAGGCTGTTTTCACAAATCCTTGCCTGTATATAGCACGATGGGCTATTGCCTACAATTTGGGTCAAATTTCACCATTCTTGTATTCCTCCACGAGTCTAGTAATATTTGCTTCTCGATCCATACTTGTGGTATGAATTTTTTAAAGATTGTTTTTAGTGTTTTCATGGTCTTTTGTGTTCTTTTTTAATATTTACTTATCTTGAGAGGGGGAGAGAGAGTGCAGGTGGGGGTGGGGCAGCGAGAGAGGAGAGAATCTCAAGCACCCTCTTCACTGTCAGCTCAGAGCGGAGTGCAAACCTTAGTGTCACGGAAGCGTGACATCATAACCCGAGGAGAAGTCAAGAGTCCAGTCAGATGCTCACTGACTGAGCCTCTCAGGCACCCTCCATGATCTTTTGACAGGAAGACTGAGTACTGAGTGAAACACCTCAGGAGCTCCTAACCAGGGTCACAAGCTTCGACCTTTCCCCCTTTGCTCCATCCATTGTGTAATGATGCCTATCCTAGACTACTGACTAATAAGAGGCTGCGTGGAGAGATAGGTCAGCCAACGGCCACTAGCAAGACCCAGACATGTGAGTGAGGGGGCCAGCCCTGTCACTGGGCCCAGGTAAGACCAGTAGATCTTTTGAGTTGATCCAGAAAATCGTCACCAAAAAAATCTTTAAATCCCCTTGAGTTTTGTAGTTGCTCTTTATACAGCAATTTATAACACTAGTATAGCACTAAATGCTAGCTGAAAGTTTCCTTTGTCCCTACATATAAACACTTGGAAGGCACAGACTTTGCATTGCTTACCAATGAAATACCAGTTCTTAGATCATAGTCTGGCATGTAGTATATATCCTATTAATATCTGATCAATAAACAAATGTAAGTCTGATATTGTTTCCACCATGAAAATGCTAAAAAGGAAGCAGTTCTTGGGGTTGAAAGGTCTAAATTTCAATCTGATTTGATATACACTAGACAGACATATGGTCTGGGGGAGAACAAATGATTTTCTAAGTTTTAGTCTATGATATAAGAGGTATTAATGCCTATCTCAAAGGCTGATTGCATTAAGTGAGATAGCTTCTGGAAGCATCCAATGTGTTGTTTATCACATCATTTCTTTTAATAAATAACAATAGTGATGATGATAAAGCATAAACAGAAATAAAGTGGTGATATAATTTAATACTTCATAATATATCTGTAAATGAAGGGTAAGCCTTATTCAGAAAGACTCCACATTATTGACTGTAAAAAACATAGGGCTGTCCCTCAGGAATACGGATGATCTCAATTTTAAGGCATCATTGAATGGCTTTCCCAATAGTAGCCCTCTGATCATTGTCTCTTCTGCTAACTTCCATAAAACGTCGCATGATTTGGGAGAAATGACTGACCATGGAACATAGCAAACTTACCTGACTCTCAGGAAGGTAGTCCCATGAGCTTGGAATTATTAGCACAATTCTCTACCCAACAGTGACAACGAACTGTGGACATTATAGAAAAAATGTATTTTTAAAATACGTGATTCAAGGATGTGATTATCTGTTAATACCTACCTCGCAGTACCTAATAGTATTTTGTAGACTTAGTGATTAAGTGGCATAAGACAGACAAAGTACTTAAAGCTTGGCACATAGGGAGCATTCTCATTATTTTCAGTGACTTTTCTAATATTGAAGTATTACAGCATGAGACTAACAGGCCTCAAACAAAATTAAGGGAAAATCCCATTGCCAATAGCTAGAGTTAATTAGATACTGAGTATTTAATGGCACTAATTTTCAGGAAAGTTATTTTGATGGTTTTGAGTAGTTCTAAATTGTATTTGTATTCGGTCTCCAGTCACTTATCTTTTCAGAAAGTGAAGAAAAGCCTTTTGATTTCCTGTTGTTCTGACATTTTTATGTCCAAAATACCTGCTGTGTAATGTCCTGTAGAACACATTTAGCATTGACATATTTTGTGAAGTATTAGCTATAAATGTAATTTTAGTATACTGTGCATAGAGGAATGTTTCTTTTATGTTCAGAACGTCATTTAAGAAGTCAAACTATCAAATCCTTTTTCAATAGCTAGTTAAATATATCCAATATGTGAGGGAAAATCTAAAACTCATTGTACATACTTAAACAGGGAAATTATGAAGAAATGCTTCTGTTGTTCTTTTTCACTTTTAGCATTTCATTTCACTGAAAACATCTGTTTTGGGAAAAGTTCTTTTTGAATGTGACAACTTACAACAGTTCCTTAGAAAAAGCATGATTATTATTTATTATTATTTAAAATAAATTGCCAGAACTTCTAGTAATTTAGTATTAAATACGCATTTTTAACAAGCTAGAGGTATACATTTGTTCCCTTTAGGAGTTTCCTAAGAAGACATCTGTGTGTCAAAAGCTGTCTGTCAAGAGGACTGTCCATCAACACTGTGATTGCCATTTTTTTTCTTTCTTGACTCTGCAGTTTAACTAGTAAGTTAATTCAAAAATGACATTGATTTGTAATTTTTAAAAATCTTCTGCAAATTTTATCCATAATGAGCATACTAAAAGTTTTGGGGGTATGAACAATTCTTATCACTTGCCAATACTTCCACCCGCAAATTTATTCAGCAAGAACTGTAAGCACATGTTAAGTGCTAGGTGTTAAGCATGCAGTGTTGGGCAAAGCAGTTTCCACTGTCATGGAATAGATTAGTATAGTATAGAAAACACATAAACAATAACAAGAAAAAGAAAAACAAATATGTCACTTTCCAGGATATATTACACTCTTTGTTTTAAAAATATCTTTAATTTGAAAAATAACACACACACACACACATAAAATAGAACAATGAGCACGGTCTGATAAAGTGAAATAAACATCTGTGTATATACTATGAAGGATACCATGTCTTTCTATAGAAATGCTTTTAAGTATAATGTCCTCCTCTTTCCTCAAAAGTTACCACTGCCCTAACATTTCTTTATTTTTATTTTAGTTTTTATTTTAATTCATTAGTTAATATGAAGTGTTATAGATATTATAGTGTTTCAGATGTGCAGTATAGTAATTCAACAGTTACATACATTGCCTGATGCTCCTCATGACAAGTGCCCTCCTGAAACCCCTTCTCATATATCACCCACCCACCCCCACCGTCCCTCCGGTAACCATCAGATGGTTCTCTTTCATTAAGAGTCTTATTTGCTTTTTCTCTGTGTCTCTCTTATACTTTCCCCTTTGCTTGTTTGTTTTGTTTTTTAATTTCTACATATGCGTGAAATCATACAGTATTTGTCTTTCTCTGACTGGCTTATTTTACTTAACATTATACCCTCTAGCACCATCCATGTCATGCAAATGAGAAGATTTCATTCTTTTTTATAGCTGAGTAATATTCCATTGTGGTGTGTGTGTGTGTGTGTGTGTGTGTGTGTGTGTGTGTGCGCGCACGTGCGCACACACCCCGCTTCTTTTTTATCCATTCATCAATCAATGGGCTCTTGGGCTGTTTCCATGTCTTGGCTATTATAAATAATGCTATGATAAACATAGTGGCCCATGTATCCCTTTGAATTAATGTTTTTGTGTTCTTTGGGTAAATACCCAGTAGTGCAATTACTTGATTGTAGGGTAGCTTTATTTTTAACTTTTTGAGGAAACCCCACACTGTTTTCTACAGGGGCTGCCCCAGTTTTTAGTCACAACAGTGTATGAAAGTTCCTTTTCCTCCACATCCTTACCAACAACTGTTGTTGATTTTAGTCATTCTGACAGGTATGAGGTGATATATCATTGTAGTTTTGATTTCCACTTCCCTGATGATAAGTGATGAGCAGCCTTTCATGTGTCTGTTGGCCATCTGCATGTCTTCTATGGAGAAATGTCTGTTTATGCCTTTTGCTTATTTTTGATTGGATTATTTGTTCTGGGGTGTTGATTTTTATAAGTTCTTTATAGATTTTGGATACTAACCTTTTCTCTGATACGTCATTTGCAAATATCTTCTCCCATTCTGTAAGTTGGCTTTTGGTTTCATTGATTGTTTCCTTCCCTGTGCAGAGGCTTTTTATGATGCAGTACCAATGATTTATTTTTGCTTTTGTTTCCCTTGGCTTAAGAGACATATCTAGTAAGAAGTTGCTATAGCCATGGTCAAAGAGGTTATTTCTTGTGTTCTCCTCTAGGATTTTTACGGTTTCAAGTCTAACATTTAGATCTTTAGTCCATTTTGAATTTATTTTTGTATATGGTATAAGAAAGTTGTCCAGTTTCATTCTTCTGCATGTCACTGCCCAATTTTCTCAGCACCATTTGTTGAAGAGACTATCCTTTTTGCAATGGATATTCTTACCTTCTTGGTCAAAGGTTAATTGACCATATAGTTGTAGGTTTATTTCTGGGTTTTCTATTCTGTTCTTGATCTATGTGTTTATTTTTGTGCAATACTCTACTGTTTTGATCACTACGGCTTTGTAATAAAATTTGAAGTCTGGAATTGTTACTTCAACTTTGCTTTTCTTTCCCAAGATTGCTTTGGTTATTTGGAGTCTTTTGTGGTTCCATACAAATTTTAGGATTGTTTGTTCTAGCTCTGTGAAAAATGCTGTTGGTATTTTGATAAGGATTGCCTTAAAATATAGATTGCTTTGTGTAATATAGCAATAATAACAATATTTATGCTTCTGATCCATGAACATGAAATGTGTTTCCTTTTCTTTGTGTTATCTTGAATTTCTTTCATCAGTGTTTTATAATTTTTGCAATATGGGTCTTTCACCTCTTTGGTTAGGTTTTTTCCTAGGTATCTTATTATTTTGGGTGCAATTGTAAATTGGACCATTTTTGTAAATTCTCATTCTGCTCTTTCATTATTAGTGTATAGAAATGTGCCTTGATTTCTTATCCTGTTACTTTACTGAATTTATCAGTTCTGATAGTTTTTTGGTGGAGTCTTTAGAGTTTTCTATATAGAGGATCATGTCATCTGCAAATAGTGAGCATTTTACTTCTTCCTTACTGACTTGGATTCTTTTTATTTCTTTTTGTTGTCTGACTGCTGTGGTTAGGATTTTCAATACTATGTTTAATACAAGTGGTGAAAGTGGAGATTCTTATTTTGTTCCAGAATATAGGGAAAAAGCTCTGTTTCTCCCCATTGAAGGTGTTAGCTGGGGGGTTTTTCATACATCGTCTTTATTATGTTGAGATATGTTGCCTCTAAACCAATTTTGTTAAAATTTTTTTTTTATCATGAATGAATATTGTACTTTGTCAAATGCTTTTTTTGTGTCTCTGATTCTGTGTCATGACTGAAATGATCATTTAGTTCTTATCCCTTCTCTTATTGGTGGGATGTATCACATTGATTGACTTGCAAATGTTGAATCACCTTTGCAACTCTGGAATAAATCCCATTTCATGGTGGTAAATGATTTTTTTATATGTATTACTGAATTTGGTTATCTAGTATCTTATTGAGAATTTTTGCATCTATGTTCATCAGGGATATTGGCCTGTAGTTCTTTTTTTCAGGGATGCCTTTTTCTTGTTTTGGTATCAGGGTAATGCTGGCCTCACAGAATGAATTTTGATGTTTTCTTTTTGTTCTGTATCTTGGAATAGTTTTAGAAGAAAACTAAATGTTTTGTAGGATTCACCCGTGAATCCATCTGGTCCTGAACTTTTGTTCATTGGGAGTTTTTCGGTTGCTGACTCAATTTTTTTGCTGGTTATCAGACTTCAAGTTTTCTATTTCCTCCTGTTTCAGTTTTGATAGTTTATATGTTTCTAGAAATTTACCTATTTATTCTATGATGTGCAGTTTGTTGGCATATAGTTTTTCATAATATTCTCCTATAATTGTTTGTATTTCTGTTGGTGTTGGCTATTTCTCCTTTCTCATTTGTGATTTTAGTTATTTGAGTCTTTTTTTTTTTCTTGACAAATCCGGCTAGAGGTTTATCAATATTACTGATTTTTTCAAAGAACCAGCTCCTGGTTTCATTGATCTGTTCTATTGGTTATTTTTAGTTTCTATATCATTTATTTCTGCTCTAATCTTTATTATTTCCTGCCTTCTGTCCATTTTAGGTTTTGTTTGTTGTGCTTTTTGTAGCTCCTTTAAGTGCAAGTTTAGGTTGTTCGTTTTTTTTAAAGATTTTTCTTGCTTCTTTAAGAAATAATTGCTATTATTTTCTTCTTATGACCACTTTTGGCTGCAACCCAGAAGTTTTGCACTGTTGTGTTTTCATTTTAATTTGTTTTTATGTACTTTTTAATTTCTTCTTTGATTTCCTGGCTGACAGGTCCATTGTTCGGTAGTGTGTTATTTAACCTCCATATATTTGTGGTCTTTCCAGATGTTTTCTTGTGGTTGACTTCTAATTTCATAGTGTTATGGTCAGAAACTATTCATGGCATCACTTTGATCTTCTTGAATTTGTTGAGATTTGTTTTGTGTGCTAATGTGTGATCTATTCTGGAGAATGTTCCATTCTTATCCATTCTCCAGGATAAGAAATCAAAATATATTCTGCTGTTTTAGGACAGAATATTTTGCATATGTCAAATGGATTTAACAGATATACCCTAACACTTATTTTTAATAATTTCCTCACCTTACTTTGTGCTTTTGTCAATTAAGTTTACCTACCTAAAATTTATAGTTTTGTTTTGCCACTTTTTTTTTAAATACACATAAAGTGGAAAAACACAGTATCTTTTCGTAGCTTTATTTATTTAACATGTGTCTAAGGTTCATCCATGTGGCTATATATAGCTGTGATTCCTTCATTTTCATTATTGTGTGGTTTTCTATTATGTAAATGTGCCACACCTCATTTGTCCATTCTGCAATGGCCATTTTTGAGATTACTGGCAGCATCTGGCTATTATGAAAACTTCTGACATAAATGTTCTACTTTCTACCTTCTACCTTCCAGGTTTTCCTACAGTGGACTCTGAGGTACACCACTTGGTGCAGTGTCTGGTTTATCTGTGAATTGATACCACTCTGCACGTAACTTAAGAGATGTAGTAGCCCCATGAAATGCCTGTTGAGTAAGGAGCAAAAAAGGTATTGAATATTTGTGGTGGGAGACTAGAATTTTGCAGAAAATTGAAACCTAAATCAAGCCAAGGGTTATTTTCCCCACAAATAGAGAAGGGAAATAAATTTTAATGGCAAGCTTTCAAAGGTCAATATATCCTGTGCCACTCTATGAACATACCCTTCCTATTCCAAACCCTAGGCACACAATTAATATATTACTCATATGTTGAGAGAAAAGGTAAGAAAGATCACTAGCATTTGAAAATGAGAGCATATTAGAGATGTGAGCTCTTTACAAGGAGAATGCTGACCATAAGATCACACCCATGAACAGCTTCTACCATCTGTACTCAAGCTTACATGTCCCTGGTCTTTATATAGCCTCTGTTTTAAGCTCCTCATTATACATCCAATAATTTATTTAAAAATTTAAAAATTATAAAAGAATATAGGTCATTAAAATATTTTTCTGTCTGTCAATTAAGTATTCACAGGCCTGTGAATATTTAGAGATAACTTAAGGCTGACAAAAATCTTTTGGAAAGAAGGCAGCATTACCCCCTTTACCTTCCAATTCCCAAAGGGTTTGAGATGTTTCACGGTCATAATACACACAATGGAATGCTAACATGAAAACAGAAATATAAGCAAGTTAACTCAGAAGAATATCTGAGAAGATCCAGTTACAGGTTTTGAATAATTTATTACCTCCAGGTAATTCCTAAGGCACAGGGGAACATTTTGCATTTTCTGGAACAAAGTACATGCTAGAAAATGGAGAGTTGCCAAAGAAAAATGTCAAAGTTGGCAAAAACAATCCTGTGCTTACAGTCCACTTAAGTACAGTTTCAGTGTATTAATGAGGAAGGAAGGGGGAAATGAGGCTGTCTACAAGTTTAGCACTCAAGAAAGAAGACTATGGCTTAGCTCCACACTGTCCTAAAATAAAATACTAAATCATTATAATTTTCACAACTCTGGAGTCACAATATTCTGAAATGAAATGAATGTCATTTCAATTGGGAGATCCTCAATCCCAATTCCAAAAGATGTTTTAGTACATTAATGTGCTTATAGGCATAAATATAAGGGCATGAGTGAAGGAAGGTCCTGATCATGGAAAAGCAGTAAAGCAAAATGCCAACATATCATATTTCTAAGTTTCTATTGTAATTCTCTTTTTTCTTATCAAAAAAAATACATGCTTTGACTCTTAAAATCCCCATAAATCTTAGTCTGTAAATATTGAAATATTGCTTTATCCAGATTTGCTTCCTTTTCGTGTGTACGAGAACACTTAAAATACAAACTCTTAGCAAATATCAGGAATACAATATAGTATTATTAACTATATTCAAACTGTGTTCATTGACTCATTGGTGGGAATCCTTTACAATGTATACATGTGTCAAATCACCTCACTGTATACTTTAAGTATATTACAATTTTTCTGTCACTTATACTTCGGTAAAACTGAAAAAACTGTAGCTCTACCTAAAGCCTCTTAAAGCAAAAGGACCACTTTTAATCATTGGGTGCAACATTTCAAGTACTAGACCTTCCCTCCTGAGCATACTGTCCTCATCTGTTACAGGAGGGCATCAGTCATCCTGACTCAACATCCCTGTAGATGGGTCTGGTGTAATCAATGAACTAGTAGAGAAGATGAATGACTTTGTTTGCAGGGAAGAATTTATTTGTGCCTTTCATTAGGAAAACTTATGTATAACACACATACCCATCTTCCCTCATTAAAAAAATAAATCAGCTATTGCATGAAGTGAAATAGGCCTTGTTTTTTCTTCATTCATCCAGATTTAATAACAAACATTGAAGCCTGAACATTTTTGAAAATTCGAATACCATTGATTATCACAAGTATTCTATAGAATGGCACAAATGAAAGATCAAATGTGTACATATATCAGAAACTTGAGTTGAAAAACCAAAGATTGCTCTAAGTGCATTAGTGAGGTAAACAACCGTCACCAGTGATTGTGTGAGAGAGAAAAAAACAGGAAAGAAAAAGCAAAGGTGTTCTAAGACAGTCTTTAAAGACAAACCCAAGGACTTCATAGAAGTTTCCTGATTGAGCAGTTGGTGAATCTGAGTTTCATCAGCAATTTGGACTTGTACTAGTCTCTTCATTTTCTATTTCCTTTTCTCTTACATGAAGAGATAATGCATCCTTGAAGATTGCAAATTACTGTCATAATATATACCAGCTCTATAAACTAATTTTCTGAAGTGATTTAAAGCACTGTTTTTAGGTTTTTAGGACCAGATTCATGTTTAGCAGAAAAGAACACTAGGATTACTTTCAGTAGAAAAAAACACTAGGATTAAACACAGCACTAGGAACACTGCCGTCGCTATGGCAAAGAGATGATGTATGACTGCCATGCATTTTTCCGACTAGATAACTCCCAGGGTTCTTTATTCTGTGTGTTCTAAGTTTTACTTTAGCTCTTTTGTAATTTATTCTCTCTTGATGTTTCTTTCTTACCCAGTGACTTTCACTGCTTTATTAAAAAATTATTGGATGTGAGATTCACAGTGGGAAGTCTGGATCCTCTTTCATGAAAAATTAACATTGTCACTAAATATTGGCTTGACACAATGTCCCTGTAGTGGTGCCACTAATCTCTTGTACTCAATTAATCACCAAGACAGCAAGAGGCTTAGCTCTTACTAAAGTTTTTAAGAACTTTATTCAACAACTGCTTGTCAGTCCTTTCTATGAAATATATAGAAATTCAAGAAATGGACAACAATATGGTTTAATCATTTTTAGTGTGCTGAAAATAACGGAAATTTATGACCCACTTATAGTAGAAAGGGATAAACTCACTGACAAAGACATACTACAATCAAGTGTGATAAACAAAGCCGTAAGATAAAGTGCTGGTCAGTGTTAACTAATGTCCAACTAATGTCCAGCACTCACCTCACTCTTGTGCTGGACCACAAGATGGCATTCTTGCTGGGGAGTGAGAATCATTGGATCAGCTTCTGGTGGCAAGAAGGGAAAAAAGCTCCAACCAAACACAGAGCTTCAACTCTAACGCTGTTTCTGGTCATGGCACAAACTGGTGTTAAGTGCTTTTTTTTTTAATCAAAAGATTGTTGAAAAACAATTTACAGTGTTTAACTTCTAGTTTTCTAGGTAACACCTCTGTTACATTTCTTTCTTTTCACTTACTCCCAGGAGAGTACTCATTTACTCCTTCTAAATTCAACCTTCCACTTCAGAATTTTCACCCATAATCTTACTTGTGCCAGTCTCCTTTACCATGTTTCAAATTAATTAATTTTTTACTAGCTATAAAGACAAGTGGACTTTCCTTTAACTTCCACATCCCTCATAGCTAAATTAAAAAGTAGCTTCTCCTCTCTCTCTCTCTCTCTCTCTCTCTCAGTCTCTTGTCTCCTCCCTCCTCACTACCACTTTCTCTTTCTCACCAATGGGGTTGAATCTCAGTTCCACTATTTATTTCTTTTATGACTTTAGACAATTTACTTTTATATCTTTGGACAATTTACTTATTGCTCTGGGCTTACATGTCCTCATCTGGTAAATGAGTATGACAGTAATCTTTATAAGGTTGTTATGAGGATTAAGTATGTTAATATTTCTAAAGAACTGAGAACAGTTTGTGAGATACAGTGTTATATAAACTTTCACTAAATAGAAGTCAAACAACAACCTAACTACCTCTGTGTGAGGACAAGTTGGTGTTTGTCTCAGTGAAACCAAGTCTCATGTTATCTGAGAAAGCCTCTTCTAGTCCTTTTTGTCTCTGCATTATAAACTAGCACTTAGTCTTGATTCACTGATATGTTGGTATCTGCATTAAGGTCTTTTTCTTTCAAGTCCTGTCATCCTTCTGGAGTATAAAACCCATAGATGACCAATTTATCACAATGCCTTCTTATTTCTCAAGTACAGTAACCTTGAAGTATAGTAGCCATAACGCAAGAGTGATTGCTGTATAAGGGTGAGCAGCTTGTGAACTGCACAAAAACACCAACAAGTGGATGATCAAGGCCTGAAATCCACATAGGCTGAAGTGATGAAGAAATTCTGCTCTGTAAGCAGAGCTCTGGCCCCATGACTCTATCACCCAGTACTTTTCTATCACTCAAATCTAGTAGTCTTTTCAGCCCAATAGCCTTGAATTCCCACTGTCCTAATGAAACATACTGTCTTCAGATTATTCACTTATTAAGGCTATTATCTCCATTATCTGAGCTCATGGAGAATGCACACTTATCAACCCTTCTTATTTCTCACTACCTATCAGAACCTTCTTTGCATTAGTTCCCATCTAATACAAATTAGATTCCATAAATTAATGCCTATACCTACATTTTCTAAGTTCTCTTGCCAGAAATATTTCCACTGTGGATGAATAAATTTGTCCACCTTATCCGTGTATACATCCAAATAGCTAAGCAACACTGGAGAATCTTATACATTAGGGTACACTAGGAATTATAAATTGATGGTCTTTAATCTCAAGATTGCACTTAATATTGTGTCAGAGTCAACTAATATCTGTAATTAATTGTCATGTCAATTAATTGTTCACTCCTGTATGTACTATAACAAGTTCCCTCCAATATTTTCAAACTGCAAGCCTGAGAAATATCTTCACCTCCTACTTTCAGTGAGAAAGAAAAATTTTAGAGAGAAATTCTCATTTTTTGCAACCAATTATAAATAGTTCTTATTATTCTTTTCTTTATTCTTCTATCACAAGGATGGAGTATATTTCTTTCCACCTAAAATCTAGAAGTACTTCTTCTTATCATATTGGTACCAGAACAATTTCAGTTTCTATCCCAGAACTTAGATTATTCACGAATTTTCCATGACCCACTCTCATTGTCCATATCTTCAATCTCTTTATTATTACTAGAAGATTCCTAGCTGTATGTAAACTTTTTGCCTATGCCACTTCCATTTCAACTACTTGCCTTTCACAGGTGAATTCTTAAGAGTTTTATGTACTTTCCATACTCTCTGCTGAGTTGCCCCCCATTAACCACTCAAGCACAACCCTTGGATTTTTGCTTAAATGGCCTTGAGGTAAAAAGTTACCTTCATGCTAGTAAGTCTAGTGGGCATATTGACAATTCTCTTCTGGCTTAATGTTCTCTGAATTATACTTTTCATCTTCATTTTTGTTTCCTAAATGATTATTAAATGTTGAAGCATCTCATAACTCAGTCCTGAATGTCTCTTCATTCAATACTCTTTCTCTCTCTAGGAGATGATGATGGTGATGATGATAATTTAACATTTATTGAACATTTAGGTTGTGCCAGGCACTATTCAGTGACCTTAACATATTTTTAAATAATAAAGCACTCTTAATACTTCCATAAAGTATCCACTATCATTTTCCCCATTTCTAAAATGATAATACTATGACATAGAGAAGTTAGTAAACTTACTCAAGATACTTCAGCTGATGTATGTTAAGATCAAGCTTCAAGTTGAGTCAGGACTAGTCAATTTGATGCCAGAATTCATTGTCTTAATCACTCTCTTAAATATGTGTATAGAGACTTATATATCAGTCATTTGCCTGGCTTTGGCTATATCTAAATATTTTTTCTTTTCTTTTCTCTTCTTTTCTTTTTGAGAAAGAAAGCATATCAAATAAGGGAGGGAAGAGGAAGAAAGAGAGAATCCCAAGCAGGCTCCATGCTCAGCACAAATCTCAATGTGGGGCTTGATATTATGTCCATGTGATTGTGGCTTGAGCTGAATTCAAGAGTCAGATGCTTAACAGATTCAGCCACCTAGGGACCCCTAAATCTGGATGATTCTTATGTCTACATCTTTGACCTA
The DNA here is from genome assembly GCF_006229205.1 of Suricata suricatta. NCBI lineage: Eukaryota > Metazoa > Chordata > Mammalia > Carnivora > Herpestidae > Suricata > Suricata suricatta. The sequence goes on from NC_043700.1 coordinate 61,570,566, forward strand.
GACACATATATTTGAATATCACATGACTATCTCAAAGAAACATCCAAACCTTAATTCACTATCTCCACCCAAACCCACCCAATAGATTTATTCTCTACTCTTTCTACTCTATACAGAGCACCATCATTTACCTAAAAGCTCAAATTAAAACCTTAAAAATTATGCCCAAATTCTCTCTGTCCTTCACTTTCTACTATCCAATAAATTAGCAAGACCTGACAATTTTATGTTTTGTGTATTTTCATACCAGCCTCTTAATTGAGATTTCAAAGTCTCTAACCTTAGTTTCTTCTGACATTTTTTTTAGACAAGTCAGAATGATACTTTTAAAGTGGACATATAGTCATGATATTGACTCTTAACATCCTTGAATAAATCCTATTCCTATCAGAGTAATGACAAAATCCTTATTATGGCCTGAAAGGCCCATCTCACAAGCTTCACCTAGAACTACGTTCTTGCTCATCTCTCTCTTCTGGCCATACTCCTTTGACATGTAAGTTTTTCACATGGCTGTTTGCTCAGCCTGGAGCTTTCCTTCTTTGTCTATCCAGCTAATTTTGTTGTTTTTATGTTTAGCCTTAATCCCTCTTCTCTGGATATTTTTCTTTTGATTCTCAGACTTTGTTGGGCTCTTCTTGATATCTTCACATAACATATTTCTTAATGATTAATTTTGTATTGCATACTTTAAAAGTGCATTTTTCACTAAATAGATGGTAAATTCTATGATAACCATGGTTTGTTAAAGACTATGTCTCTAGCACTTTTAGCGCAGTATCTGACAGAAAGTAAGCAACTGCCAAATTATTGTTTTGCTGAATGAGTAGTGACTTCTTTATAGGGAAGTTGCTTTAGATATTAATACAGCTACTAGCATGAAGTGTCAAGGCTACCTGAATTTAATGACAGCTGGTAACCTATATTGCCTTACACTTTTAAATTCTTATCAAATGTTATACATTATTGATTTGATGTACACACACATATGTGCACACACACATAGATGAGGAGTGGGAAAGGCAAGAAAACTAATTCTTTTTGTTTTTAATGATTGGAAAAAATAGTGGTACTTCTTATATATATTATAAATAAGGATTCTGCATTTTTAATGTTTATGCTTCTCTTCTACAGAGCAATGAACAAGATAAGTAGTGCTTTCGTGGTACTTTTTTTATTTTTACTTTTCATTTTTCAGTTTGAGTTCTGATAAATTCTAGTCTCTCATTTTGTCCCTCACATGTAACCATTTCCAGGCTCTAATGTACTACATGGCTTCATCCATTCTGTAGGTGATAAAACTTCAAAAAAATGTACATAAATGGACAAAAGAAATGCCTACTTACATATCAGTTGGAGGTAGCAGCTGATTGTATGTAGCAAAGGAAGGCAAATTACAGACTTTGAAATTTTGTTGAGATATATTCAGTCGAAGTATTGCCTAGAAGTCTTAATGAATATCTTAGATATAATAAAAACTAGGTATTTATATATTGTTAAATTGCCAAATTCAATTAAATTTGAAGATGTAATTGGCTTTATTAAATTATTCATCAATGGGGCAGAACCCCATGAGCTAGTATAGACAGGCACTGACAAAAGTTGTATGAAATGGAAAATTTTTATAGAAGAAGGTTGGGGGCAAGAAAGTAATTAGCAAAAGAAAAAGATTGTTTCAAGTGAGGACACTTTATAGGGGGGAGAAACAAGGTGTCTTTTCCTGCAGATTACCTCATCTTTCTTTGGGTTTGGGGTTGGAGAAGACGTAGGTGGCCAACTCATTGGCTGGATTGACATATTCCTGCCTGACTGGCTACGACTACAGTTTTAAGGGAAGTTAAAACTGCAATTTGATTATTTATTAACCACCACTTTGGGAACTCTAAGTGACACCTTTTTGAACTTGCAGCTTTTTTTTAACAGTATAAAAATTGGCATGGTATGGTCCAGACAAAACTGAAAAGAGTTCATTTGCCTGCATGAAACAGGAAATCAAACATGGTAGCGTTGTTCTTTTGCAGAGGGAAAGATATATTGCAAAAGGCCCAAGCAAGGAGACAAGAGGTGGAATCCTATCTCTCTCCCCTGACTGAGGTTATAACAAGTTTTTATAATCATCGGGATTGGATTGCATACACAATGAAGAAAAAGGCAGGGAAATTTATGGCCCTTCATGAAGACAGAAACAGCATGTGCATTGAGCAAACATGTATGTAACATACATTACATGTTCACTTTGGGATGGAGACTTAATGTTAAAATGAGGCAAAACTTGGCTCTTGACCTCAGGAGGTCAGCTGTGGGACAAAGAGAGGAACTACACACAAGCTCCGAGAGTTGGTATGACTTGGATGGGGTCTTGGGCTCCTTATCTTGGGTAAGAAATGAAGGGCTTGTTGATAGGCTGGAACCATGTAGTGACCATCTGTGTCAGTAGAAGCCTCTGTGGAGGCAGCCAGTGGATTTATTAGAGGGATGTGAAAAGAAACAAGAGCTGATGAAAAAGAAACATATCTCTAAAAAACAAGCTTTAAATTTCCTGTTGGCCTCAACCTCCTTAATCCTATGAGGCATGGTCTCAACAACAGAATACTTTAACCATTGAGATGCAACCCACTGAGTCATTATATTGGAATCATGGGGACATGCCAGTACTGGGACACATTTGTTTTATGATTCTAACCCTTAAAGAAGAACACTGCATCTCAGAGTTGATTTTGGACATGTCGACTCTCAGAAGAACACTTCAAATCTGTGGAATAACTGGCATAGATATTTTATATATTCTTGAAAGCACTCTATATACTCAATTGGGGGGAGAGATGGGGAAAATGGCTAATACAAGTTGGACTGCAATCAGTAAACAGACTCTTAAGCTTGGAAGAAGTCCTTGAGGTCTTCACAGCCAAGCTCTTCACAATGCAAGTGAGGATGCTGAAATTGAGAGAGGTTTCCTTAATCAGGATGTGTTTCTGGCAAGGAGCAGATCTGATTAGAATCCCTGTCTATTGACTTATAAACTGTTTCCTTTTTTCTATTAAACATTTTACTGGTCTAGGTTTTAGCAAGGAAAGAAAACTCATTAATGCCATATTTACATGCACAGACTGCTGAACAATATATTGTATTAATTTAGCAAAATACATAGATCATTTTCTAATTAAAAGCTTTTTAAAAATGAGGTGTTTTATACAATACGTTTTGAATAGTTATTAAGGCCATTGAGATACTCAACAAGTAAAAAAATGGGAAATGGTGTGTGAGAAAAACACTGCAAAACAAAAAAAATAAAGAAGGACATTGTAATGGTGTATTTGGAAAACTGATGGGTGATAGTGCTAAAACTTGAATATTTAAATAAGTAGAAAGGAAACCCATTATTTATAATTCATTTTTAGAATGATTCTTTGAGGAGGTGAGATGCCAGAAGATATTTGAATTAAAGGATGCAGAATTCTTGGCAAATGGGAAATGCATTATAAACAGTGCCAAATATCTTCTGTTTGTCCTTCCAGGTCAAACTTTCTAAACTTTCCCAAATTGTCCCGTACCCTGAAAGATGAACTTATTTTGATTACATCAGCGAGATCCCGGGTTTTCTGACTCTGGCTTCTAATTGGGCTAATGAGTCAGAGGTCCAAAGGAGAGAGGAGCATGAGCTCAGGCTGTTTACTAGTCGCCTTTGGCTGGTTGCATCCTTCAGCAGAAGGCTTCCCTAGGGCTGTTGTCCAACATAACCTTTTCTCTTTCTGGGTTCAAACAACTCTCCTGTTGTTCCCTAGTTTTGACATTCCTGATGTTAGTAGTGCTGCATTTCTGCACAATCCTTTTGTTGTCTGTCTACTCTAGCTTTTGTAATTATGTTCTTTGTAAATACCTCCCCTTTGATAGATTTTAATTTTTATTCTTCTATTTGTTTTCTGTTGGGCCTCTGATTGAACAGCAGCTGCTCCTAGAAGTAGCCCCAAGACAAAGGTCTTTAAAATGGGATTGTGGAATTTCATTTGTCCTATATTTAAGGAGTACATGATAACTCCCTCTGCAGGTAAAAATGAGACAAAACTTATTCAGAGTATTTGAAACAAATCATAATTATTCAAGTTATCATCAGAGGGACATGAAATAAAGTGCGTGCAGAGATCAAGGTCTTGGGAGAGCCAGTGACTACGGCACTTGATTATATGGAGGGCAGAAAACAGCTTAACACAACAGACCAGACATTGCTTTCCTTAATAGGGCCTGCTTGCAAGATTGGCTCTTGGCTGGCATCTGGGAACTTAGACTTGGGGAGTGATCTGTTTCCAGAACTGCTAAGAGTAGCTCACTGTGCCCAAACTATTTGTGCAATGTGCTTTTTCCCTCCGTCTTTATTGAGGTATAATTGCCAAATAAAAATTGTATATATTTAAGGCAGACAATTTGATATTTTGACATACCTAATAATGTGTTTTATGTTGAACACAGGCTTTCCTTAAGGAGTTTAGAATTTTGGCACGTGCTGGACAATGAGTGCCTACTTGACTACGCCTCAGTAAAATTCCTGGGAACTGAGTCTTTAATGAGCTCTTCAGATAGATGTTTTGTCACAATCAGTTGCTGGAGAAATTAAGCAGGTCCTATGTGACTGACTCCACTGGTGAAGGGCTCTTGGGAGCTGGTGTTGAGTGTCCTTTCCACTCTACAGAATGTGCCTTTCCCTTTGCTGATTTTGCTCTGTGTCCTTTGGTTATAATAAGGCAGAGCATTAATATGACTATATGAGAGTCTTGCAATCCTTCTGGTAAATCACTGACCCAAGGGATGGTTTGGGGGCTCCTCAATACATACAGTAACAAAAAAGTTTATAGTAATTGTTGAATCACTTGGTTACTTCTTAACACCTAATAGAACATTTATAGAAAAAGAAAGACACATTGGAAACTATGACTATATAGTTAAGAACACACATCGAGAGCCAAAGGTCTCCAAAGAAAATCTGAAATCTTTTATTTCTAATAGTCACAGGGTATGTACAGCTGAGAATCAGAATCCTCAGCTGAGCTCAGAATTGCAAAGGTTTCAAAGTAGCAGCATGCGTTATACAGTCTATCCTAACAAATTTCTTACACTGAAGTAATGATACTGATGGAAAAATAGTGGAGCCCTAAGACATGAGCTGGAGACCTTCGGGTAAACAATGTTGAAGCTGAGTCAGTATCCAAATTCCCTTTATGTGTTCACACTATAGGTGTCAAGCTATTCCTCTGTCTGCAGGGTATTCATCCATCCCTGCATTAAACTTTTCCTGGGTTACCAGCTTCCCAAGCTGATATCAATTTTCACAGTATCCACTTTCCTTTCTTTTTCTACAGGGTTATACCTGAGTTGGATCCTGACATGCTCTACAGTGAACAAGGGGTATAAGACAGGGTCCAGGAGGAGATAAGCTATATATCACAAGATTTTCCTAATCTTTTTGGCAGGATCCCAAGAAGCATTTGTGCCTGAGGCTGTATGATATGAAGGGGCAAGTAATAGAAGTCTTAGACAGCTCAGTTTAGACAGTGAATCAAATTAGGATTCAGGATTTAATGTATTGATGTGAGTACCTGGGAGTGATAATAAAAATATGCCAGAATAGTAGACTCAACTCTACAATGGCCTACCTTAATGCAATCAGCATGCTAGCATATTGTAGAGAAAGAAACTGAAAACTCAGGGCATTGAGAATACTAGAATAAATATGATATGTGAAGGTTAGTCCTTAGATCAATCATACTATAGTTTCCAGAATCCCAGAATGTATAGCTGGTGTGGATATTTTTAGGAACTGATAGAATATTAAAATGGTCTGATTAAAAAAGTAAAGGCTATTACAGGACAAATAAAAGATCCTAGCCCTTCACCACCAGAGAGGGTATACCAAAAGTGATAAAACATCCTTGAAATAATCACAGAGATTGAGGACACAATCAAAGACTATTGATGCAGGGATGGTGATTCCTAACATATACTTAATGTATCTGTTTGGGTGGCAAAAATAAAAACAAGGGGTGCCTGGGTAGCTCAGTTGGTTAAGTGTCTGATTTTGGCTCAGGTCACAGTTTGTGGGTTGGACTCTGTGCTGACAGCTCAGAGCCTAGAGCTTGCTTTAGATTTTGTGTCTCCCTCTTTCTCTGCTCCTTCTCCACTTGTGCTCTCTCTCTCTTTCTCTCAAAAATAAATAAACATTAAAAAAACAAAACAACAAAAACCCTGGATACATTGTGGAGAATTTCATTAGATTGTCATGAAATAAACCAAGTAATGATGCAACTTACAGCCACAGTTCCAGATGTGTTATTTTAGTGGCACAATTCATTACAATCCCTCATTCCTGATATTTGGCTATTTACTTGTTGGATGTGCTCTTCTCTATTACAAATCAGCAAAATCAGAACTAATCTGTATATACATTAACACTGGAAATATTCATATTTCATATTCCTACCTTGCCCCCTTGCCCATTCTTTGGCTTTCTTTTATGATATAGTTTAGAGGGACCTTGATCAACGTGATATTTCAAAAAACATCACACAGGTCCACTACTCTGATGGCTTTATGTTACCAGGATCTAGTGATCAGGAAGTATCAAGCACCTTCTATGTCTTACTAAGAACTATGTACCATAAGATTGAAAATAAACTCTGGAAAATTTCAGAAACCTGATCTGTCAATGAAGTTTGTAGAGGGTCTTGTCAGACCATCTCTTCTAAAAGCAGAGGTGAGAAGATGCTTTTTAATGTCCCATTATGAAAGAAAGTTGTACAGTGATTGGGGAGTTTTGGGGTTTTAGGGGCAATATATAAAACGTTTGGACATGCAATTCCAATCTTTTCATGAAGTGACCTGTAAGGCCACAGATTTTAGTGGATGCCAAAGCAAGCAAGAAAGCTGTGGTACAAACTGCCCTGATCTGCAGGCTTTATGATCAAGCAGAATGGAAGACAAGAATGGATGCTAAGGAACAGAGGTCATGGCCTCTGCCAGGTAGCTTTCCTTGCATGTATGCTCTTTGCCTTTCTCTACCAGTGCTCTCTGGGACAGTAATATCAACAAGCTCCTGTCTTGCATGGCTTTTGTTTGAATGAAACAAAAGGAAGGCACTGACTGGGATCAGAAGGAGGGAGGGAGATGAGGAGAGGAGGATTTTTCTCGGCTTCCTTTCCCTAGAGTTTACCTGGGCCCGGTGGTGTTCTCTACGGAAGGTCGCTGGCTCTCTCAAGGCTCCACCCACCTCCCTTCCCTTCTTTCCCCTTTCTTCTTAGTGGGTAGGATGATGAGAGCTCTGCTACTGTCAGCCTCTGTTTCCTTCTCTATATTTTTGTGCTTCCTTCGCATCTACTTATGTTTTGGTAATTAGTTTCCTTGTAAATACACACTTTCCAAAAGGTCCCAGTTTTAGTGTACAATCTCTTTCCTGTTAGAACTCTAAAAGAATAAAAGCAAAGCCTGTAGCCCTCCCCCAACCCAAAGACCAAAGAACAAGTGTGCTGTTCATCCCCTAGGGGAACTGAAGATCTTGAAACTGGTGGGGCCAGAAGGCTTTTGAATAGAAAACAATGAAGCAACGGAGATGATTTGCATATGTCTACATGGAAGAATAAAAGTAGAGGTGAAGAGTTTTGCTCTTATTAAAAGTGCAATGAACCCTCTATGAAAGTACCTGAAAGGATGCAAGGTAAATCTGGTTTAAGAAGAATGTGCTGCTGGGACACCTTGGGGTCTTAAGTGTCTGACTTTGACTCAGGTCATGATCTTATGGTTTGTGAGTTTGAACCCAGTGCTGACAGCTCAGAGCCTGGAGCCTGCTGCATTCTGCTTTTCCCTTCCTCTCTGCTCCTCCCCCACTCACACTCTGTCTCTCTCTTTCTCTTTCAAAATAAATTTAAAAAACATTAAAAAAAAGAAGAAAAATGTGCTGTGGTTACATCATCTGTACAATCATAATAATTGTAGATAGCAGCAGTAGCATCCTAAATATTAACATCACAGTAACATAATAACAATAATAACATCATTTTTATACTAAGAATGTATAAATAGCAGTCACAGTATTTATGTCAGGAAGTGATGCCCAATTTGGAACAAAGCCACAATTCTAAGGTTAGTGAGGGAAAACTGATTCAGGAAATATAAAGAAATAATAAAGGGATTTGACAGAAAATTAGCTTATATGACGTAGAAGTCTCAGATGACAGCAATGATTGTTGAAAACTAATAAAAAGAGTATTCATTCAGCCACAAATATTTATTGACTTATTTTATAAATTCTGAGCTGCACAAGTGAGCAGACAGAGGCTCATTTTTTCACTGACAGTATGAACAGCTTATGAATAGGATTGTTATTGTTCTTTTATTTATTCTTGGTTATTCAATAAAGTCAAATGCCAATTTTGACATTTGTCTGCAGAACTCCTTTTCCAATCTTTATTTGGTCATTAAGAAGTATTTTGCATTGATGTGGCATATCTATTAAAGACAAGAAGAAGAAAAGATGCTGCTGTTTATCAAGGTAAGAAAGTTAAGCACAAAAAGATTAAAACTGGGGTTTAAAATAAAATTACATTATTAGTTTTCTAAAGCTTATATTTCTCCATAGTTCTTGTCTTTCTGTGTAATTAAGAACCTGGTTTATAATAGTATATACACACAGTATAGAATACTAGCACCTGAAATAATTTTTATTCTTAGATTAATAATTACACAAATATTATTCTTAGATTGAAAATTTAATGGTAAGTAAATGCAATTAGTTTTGAATTTATTGGATTTTCTGTACGTTTTAAGCTGATAATGAAGGCAAGCATCTTAAGGCATAACATCAGCTTTATCAATTGGCCTTGGCTTCCATATTTCTTTCAAAAATATTATTGGGGCCCCTAGGTGGCTCAGCCAGTTGAGTGTCCAACTCTAGGTTTTGGTTCAGGTCCTGATCCCAGGATTTGAATGTGGAGACTGCTTGAAATTCTCTCTCTTTGGACCTTTGCCTCTCTGTTCTGCTTGTGTGCACTCTTTCTCTAAAATAAAATGAAAAAAAAATTAATTTAATAAGAATATTATTTATGAGATAAAGGAGTTAAAAATAGGGCCTGATCATGTCTGTGTCCTTTTTCTTTCCCTCTACTAATAAACTACTAAAATATAAAATAAATATAAATAAATATAAAATATAATATAAACCTACAACCGAAAGACTAAAGAAGAAGCCATTAGAAAATGTGTTCTATAAAAATAAAGAAATAAATTCAGAAAGGAAAAATATGAATAATCAAGGAATAGTGTATCTAACACAGTGGAAGTATGGAAAGAATTCACAGGATTACAGATGTGTAGCAGGGAAGAGAGGAATAGTCTAGATAGATTAGAACAGTAGGAGTGAGGCCTTAAGGAAGGAAATATCCATGAAAAAGCATATAGCTATTGTCTGTATATAAGTGAAATATTTAAAGTTTGATTTTTGTTACTGGAGTATGGGTAATCACATTTCTATAAGAATACTGATTAAATATAATAAACTCACACAAACATAATAATTATTTCTAATATGTATTAAAGAGTATTTTGGGGGGAAGGAGAGGTATAAATATTAAACCAAGTTTTGAAAAATAGGAAAAATGATAATATCACTATTAATATAGCATAAAGATAATATTAATGGTAAGAAGAGTCAAGCACATTTTTTTTGTAAACTATGCATAAATCTTTTAAATCATCGTCATCATTGATTCTCGATAAGGATCTGCATGAAAACACACCTTCCTCAAGGAAGTCTATTCTCATAACATCTTTCTAGCATCAAAGTGGAGCATGTCTACATAGTCTTCTTTCCCAATCACTTAATGCTGGTGCCAATCCTAGTCATTAGCAGTGTACAGAAATAGGGTACAAAAAAGGGGAATAACTACAATAGTAGAACCCGAAGGCAATAATTGAGTTTCCTTCTCCCAAGAAGACCTAACAGTTAGAAGGTAAAAACTTTAAAAATAGTACCTGTGTTCTTGAACACTCATTTCTTCTATCACCAGTTGTTCAGTGACCATGGAAAACCAGATCCCCACCCTGCCTGGGTCAGCCAATAACCATGGGATCAAGTGAGTTGTACCAAAGTTCTAAAGTCAAGAAGAGAGTGACAATGTTGAACTTCCCTTAAGCCCTATACTTCCAGAAAACAGCAGAGATTAAGAAACCCCCTACTCTTTGTATTCTCGTGTGACCTAGGTGAGACTTGGGGAAGGCCCTCTTGTGTACCTAGGGCAATGCTGGACACATGCTACAAGTTCTCTTGCTGTGTCTCACCATCAAATAGCTGAACTGTTTTACATCTACTGACCAATATCGACAAAATGCCCATTAACTTGACTTTACAAGTTTTAGACTGGGCTTTCTCTTCCCAGGGACCCAAACTTTGACCCACCTTCCTGTTTAGGCAAGCAGTGAGAGAGTAAGCAGATATTGGAATGCGAAACAACCCTCCTCACTCCCAAAGATCCCTCCTGAAAATTGACTGACAGCAAAGAAAAATATTGTCTGCTCAACTAGCCAGTTGCCCCATGTGCTCATCCCCCTCCCCCACACCTGGCTTTTATTTTTTTATCTTAGTCTTCCCTCCCCTATTAAAAAATATCCTTTTCTGCCTGATTGTGGAAACATTTATAAGTCTTATGACTGGAGCACCTGACTGGCTCAATGGGTAGAGTGTATGACTCTTGATCTCAGGGTCTTGAGTTCAAACCCTACATTGGGTGTAGTAATTGCTTGAATAAATAAATAAGTAAAGTTAAAAAAAAAAAGAAACATGGCTGGGAGAAACATTGGTGGAAAGATATATAGGACTGAATATAAGGATATGTGAGTATAAGACAAGTTTACTTTTTAACATCCATATTAAATTATGAACAGATTTATATGCAGAGTTTAGGAAACAAATCTAGAGGAAATGATGGGGGTAATATACTGGGAAAAGAAGGAATTGATGGAGTCAGTTTACGAATACATCTGCAGAGTGATTGGCCCTTAAGGAAGAAAAATTCAGAAGGACAGAGAATATGATGAAGTCCAATTAGAATGATTTTAAGAGAAAGATATGGGATTTCCTCTCTGATGGACTATATTTTCTCACAGAAATCAGAAAGTTGGTGATATGCTGAGATATGATCATACATAGCTATATTGGTGAAGATTTTCCAGAAGTACTGGGCAGAGATGGAGAACACACTAAGATTTTGTAGATCCTGGCTGGGCCCTGAATTTTTGCTAAAACTGAAGATTGTGAATTATTCATCACATTTTTATGCTACAGCATTCAGCTTCTAAAAGGATATTTTTTACTTCATGGGCAACTGATTTTTCTATCACTTTCAATGGCAGTGGATATTTAATTTGAATATAAATTCTTAGTTCATCTCACTTTATTTTAAAAACTGGAAGTGAAATCTATTTGAAATGTTAAACTTATTTAAATGCATGGAATTTTACATCCATATTTATGTAAATTATAAAACTGTGTCTCTAGATTTGATGGAAATGTTAGCTGAATGAGATTGTGCTTTCATTTTGATGGTTGTTCTGGAACAGGAATGTAGCTATGCATTTTGATATAATTTAAAAAATTGTAATGTTTTTATTTATTATTGAGACAAAGAGAAACAGAGCATGAGTGGGGGAGGGGCAGAGAGAAAGGGAGACACAGAATCAGCAGCAGGCTCCAGGCTCTGAGCTGTCAGCACAGAACCTGATGAGGGGTTCAAACCCACAAACTGTGAGATCATGATCTGAGCCAAAGTAGGATGCTTAACCTACTGAGCCACCCAGGTGCCACAATATGATGTTTTAAAGTCCAAATTGACATGTACTAAAATATTTTCTACTCAATAAATCTCTATGATCTTTTAACTTTTTTCTGAGCCAAAGTTATAAGAATGTTAGCCCTTCTCTCTAACGTTATCATCAAAAAACTATCCATAGAACTCCCTTATGACCCAGCAATAGCCCAGCTAGGGATTTACCCAAGAGATACATAAATGCTGATGCATAAGAGCACATGTACCCCAATGTTCATAGCAGCAATGTCAACAATAGCCAAAACATGGAAAAAGCCTAAATGTCCATCACCTGATGAGTGGATCAAGAAGATGTGGTATATATACACGATGGAGTAC
>NC_043700.1:61582844-61608273 GCF_006229205.1 Suricata suricatta
ATTCAGTATCTAATGGATAGTTGATACCTGTCACAACACAGCATTTTATATACTGTTAAGTGAAACTGCAATACAATCTAAGTTTATTTTGGGAGTGTTTGCTGTATAATTGGATTTAATGAAATGTTTAGAGGTGCAGTAGGCATGACTTTGAGTAGATAATGAAAGAAAATGCAAAATGCTTATTGATTCATGATGTAGTTTCATCTTAGCTTGGGCAAACCATGCAGTATTTAATACATAGTAGCAGAATATTTACTATTGAAGCTTGAAAAGATGTGAGTTATTTGTGTGCAATCTTTCATTTATGCACGTGAGAGGGTTTTCTTTTTTATTAATATTTTTGCATTGTAGTACTTGTTTTGCTTGTTGGTGGTGTTTACTTATCTAATACATTCCGTCAGGTACAGAAATTACATGCTGGTTTTTTTTTTTTTCCTAGGAAGTGTGTCTTGGGTTTTTCCCTTATTATTTTCTTTACTTTTTTTTTTTCTCTTCTTTTTTTGGTGGTGGTGGTGGTTATGTTTAAATGAAGTGGCTTTTACAACACCGAAGACTTAATCATCCATTTCCCATATAAAAGGTAGCTACTTTTTTTGCATGGACATCAAGTATATTGTAGTATAGAGGTAGAATTTAAGGAAAGGTATTAAGCAGACTGTGTTTTAGCTTATGGGCAAGTAATAAATTGTATCATTTATCTTGAATGTATCATAGATAAGCTGCTATATAACGATTGCCACTTCAGATAGCTGCGAAGTTAGGTGATTAACTAGTTGTTACTTAACCTTCTAATTTCTGTATAAGTCTAATTACATGAAATGGAAGTTGGGGTTTTGATGTTTTACTTTGCTTACCTGTTTGGAGTGTCATTGTAACTACTGTATTGTAAATGATGGAAAATAATTGCATATGTTAAACAAAACAAATTGTGTTATAAAAAAATAAAATAAACAATACCAGAAGGACAATCAGCAAAATCCAAAAAATAAAAAATAATAAAATAAAATAAAATAAAATAAAATAAAGTTATCATCTTAAAAGACTTCAAAATCTTTTTTTAACCCTCTACTGTTTGACTAGAAATCAAGTCGAATGAAATTTCATGCAATTGCTTTTACTACACTATAGAGATATTATTTGGTTGTTTTTCTGAGAGTATTGAGTAAGCATTAACATTGTGCTATCCTGTCAAGTTTTATTTCAGATGGGCTGTCATAGTCCTAAGGTATACAAGCTCCTTTTGAAATGAAAATGCTTAATTTTTGTAAGGATTATATAACTCACATTACTTTAGGGAATTATTAGATTTTAAATGTTTACTTATAGTATTTTGAGAGAGGGGAAGGCAGAAAGGAAGAGAGGGAGAGACAGAATCCCAAGCAGGCTCTGCTCTGTCAGCACAGAACCCGATACAGGGCTTGATCTAAAAAATTATAAGATCACGACATGAGCTGAAATCAAGAATCAGACACTTAACTGACTGAGCCACCCAGGCACCCTGAGAATTATTAGATTTTAAAAGCAATCTTCAGGGAGGCGCCTGAGTAGCTCAGTTGGTTGAGTGTCTAACTTTGGCTCAGGCTCAGGTCATGATCTCAAGGCTTATGGGTTTGAGCCCTGTGTCTGGCTCTGTGGTGACAGTTCAGAGCCCAGAGCCTGCTTCGCATTCTGTGTGTGTGTGTGTGTGTGTGTGTGTGTGTCTCTCTCTGCCCCTCCCCTGCTCACATTCTATCTCTCTGTGTCTCTCAAAAATAAATAAACTTTAAGAGAAATAAAATAAAAGCAATCTTTAGGGATCCTAAAATATAACATGCTATTTATTAATTGTCAGGTTCACAGAGTTTACATTACTTAACATAATTTCAAAGTCAAAGTAATTGACTTTAGGAATTATACAGCTCTTAGATATGGATATACTGCTGGCATATTAAAAGGATTTGTACTAAAATTTCTAAAATATGAAGTGTTGATTTAACTTGATTTATTTAAACGGTCTTGTGACTAAATTTTATGTGCATGTTAAATCTAAAGAACAAGTTAAAGTCTTATTTGTTTTGCCTTTAGTTTCACTTAGCATTAGATGAAGCACAAATAATAAACAGATGCACTATGGAGAGATAGTCACAATATAAACTGTTTTGGGGATTATCTTCCAAATAATAGCTTTGCTTTTATTAACATTTGTTAACTGGACCATATAAGATGTTTTGTACACTGCTGTTGGTGCTGGTGAAATAATAAACGTGAGTATGTTTTACTTATGCCTTAGAGTGTCTTGTGCCAGATGATGGTATATTGGGTGGGAAAAAGCATGCCAGTATCTTTTGCTAAACCGCCATGATGCATAGTAAGTGGTCATGGGTTAAACATATCCATACAGTCCTTTGTGGGGAAACATGAAGGACAAAGAAGTTTCAAGGTCAGTGCAGTCTAGCAATGGCTGACAGGAACTGGACTTAGGCCATTTGCTAAGTAGCCATCACTGAAGCACCGAACTAGCATTTGCTGCTATTGTGGAGTGCGGTGTGGGGCATGGGGGAGGTAGGTTTGGAACCCACTTCTGTTTTATGTTATTTTGTCTAATCACTATAATCTTAATAATTATGTTACTTTATAAGACCCTGTGGATCCATTTTCAGTAATTTAAATATCTCACCCGTTGGTCAACAGCGATGAGTTAAGCCCTTTCTACTGTTGATTGTTTCATTTCTTCTGGAGTTTGAAAAGGACTTTAGATATAAGGTGCCAAGGAAACTAAAGACTTGGTACCTGTAAGCCAGCTCAAAATAGAGGCCACAAAGGAAGCCCAAGTCCCTTCAGCCAGTAGTTTTAGCACATCAGGTTTCTCACAGGCTACGGGGCTGGGTTACAGAGAGCGCATAGAAGGTCTTCCAAGTGTCGTGTGTGGTTTGCACACACTGTGCCAGGAATTCATCACTGCATGAAACCAAAATGTGTGCCTTGCAATGAAAGAGTTCCTCACCTTCCAGTTTACCCACCTAAATGTGGAAATCAATTCAAAACAGAGGTTTTATTTTATGTTTTAAATATTTATTTACTTATTTTGAGAGAGAGAGAGCGAGAAAGACAGCGAGAGCAGGAATGCGTGAGAGAGCTTGCACAAATTGGGAAAAGGCAGAGAGAGGGAATCCCAAGCACAGAGCCTGACCTGAGGCTCAATTCCACGACCTTGAAATCATTACCTGAGCTGAAACCAAGAGTCAGATACTCAACTGAGTCAGCCAAGCACACCTCAAAACAACAATTTTAAGTCAGAAAGGTTATTGATGACAAATAAGAGTATGTTTAGTATGGTAAATTTTAGTAATGTATGGGTCAATGTATGTAAGAATAGGTCTTTGTTAATTTACGTATCACTAAGTGCATGTAACTTCACTAATAATTTTATCTTAATATATCCTCTAAAAATTTGTATTTTCTCTGCCTGAGATAAGTCAGTCCTTGGCTTTAACTTTAGAGAGTTCCATGACTCATTTTGAGTGCTGATATCCTAAAGAGTCCCCAGAGGTGGACTATGGCTATGTCATAAATAGCAAAAATAAACACAATATCTATGATACCACTACATTTTCCCAATGACATATATGATATGTTCACTTTATACATACATTATTCATTAAATTATTAATTTTTTAATGCTTTTACAAATAAGTGACCTAGATGCTTGGTCGAAAGTATCATTCTTGACCTTTGGGAACAATTTCGAATGATACAGCCAATTGCATCCTCCCAGCTCTTTCAGATAAGCACAGGTGACCTTATCAATGACGATCACGGTCGACTTCCACCCAGGAGAGCATGCAAACAACATACAGGTGTCCTGTGCTTTCTGGAGGTTCGCGTTACACCACTTCACTCTGACAAAAGAACAACATTAGTATCCGTTTTCACTAACTGAAGGAAATCCAAAGAGGATTTTCATTTTTATGAAAAGGGGTGAAAAGTGAAAATGGTGTTCAGCGTTCATTATAGAGGCAAAATATACCCCAAGCAGCAGGAAAGAGAGAGAGAAAGAAAGAGAGAGAGAGAGAGAGAGAGAGAGAGAGAGAGAGAGAGAGAGAGAGAGAACATAACTATATTACACAAGAAGATGAAATCATTCTTTCTATTGACATATTGACATAGTACTGTGGAGATTTCATCCTAAATGCTTGTACCTTCTACAAATGGACTAGATTTACACTAACTTTCAACTCACTTTCGGCATGTTCCCATAAATAATGTCAGTTGTTTAAGCATTTAGTCAGAAAAAATTAGATAAAAGATTTTGACAGGAAACATGATATGACTCATTGGACAGTCAGAGAAGATGAGTAAGACCGTGTGTCATTATGGTGCCATTTTAGAGAACTCAAGGAGCAGTATATTTTTAAACAATGGTGACAATGCTGACAGATCCCAAATTAAAAGTCTGCAAACTTAATACGTACAATGACATGTGATGTTTACATGATATATATAGCTATTTTTTAAAGTAGTATTAGAGGATGATGTCTAGTCACACTGTAGTTGCATAAAGAGATTTATCCCTAAATCTAATGAATACTTTTGATAGTTAACTCCTTTTTTCTTTTTCTCTGATGAGTTTAGCATACTAAATCAAAAGACAACTAGATAATAGGAAGCCGTAGTATCAAACTGTATTAACTTATTTATTCTTTAAACAAACCCTTATTGGTTAAGTATTAGGTCTCTGGCACTGTGCCTCAAGAGAGACTTATAATAAATAATGAGTAAGAGGCCTGATCTCAAGTAAACAGTCAACTCCAATGTAACATGTCGAATGATATGGTAGAGGGTATACAGTCCTGTGGAAGAAGAAGCGAATGGCACCTAACACACTGCTTCAAGTAATTAGCATTTATGGGGAAAGACAATGATAAGTTAGAGGGAGCCAGGTAAAGAGAGGGATGTGTGTATACATGTGCTTCCCTCAGCATTATGTCTGAGTAAGTGTTCTGAATAAACTTTCCATTGTAGGACAGCTGGACTGTGGTTAGGAAATACCCTTTGTATCAGAGGTTTAGAAATATGGGGAAAATACTGGAATCAAGTGGTTAGTACTCTGCTAAGATGACGCATAAAAAGGTAAATAAAAGCAGAGAATGAAGGTCAGGTAATAGCCAATTGTAAAAGTCAAAGACCTCCTTGGTAGCTTATCAGGTGGCATTCATCCCCTGCAGCAGAATATTAGAGGAAGCTCCAAAGAAGGTTAAACTCTCAACCAAGTTAGAGCCACCATGTGGAGTTCAACATCCTGTCTGTGAAAGAATAGGATGCTGATAAATGTGTTGACGAGTTGAAATTCTCGAATCTAGTTTTCTCTGAACTCTGAGCCTGCAGAAGTAGCCCATTCCCCTCCTCTGCACTAAGGTCTGGAGCTCTGTCCTTGCTTGAAGATGATACAGGTGTCTCCCACCTGCAAAATAACACGTATGCCATCCAGATCTGACACACACGGTCAACACTTAGGTTAGGTCACAGCGTAATTGAGCTGGGATGTGCTGCATCTGCTGAAGGAAAAAAGGGACTCTAGCCCGAAGGTCAGGCAGGATGCAGGCAACATGTACTGGCGGGAGCTGTGAGGGTAAGTATAGGACTGACTTCTGAGGGCACTGGGTGAAGAAAGATTCAACTTAATTCTGAGTAATGGCAGATGTAGGATTTAATGACCCAGCAAGGATCCTGGAAAACTATGCAAACACACCACCAAGATATCCTATAGAAGCATGGAAAAATCATGATCTCTATGAAGTAAGATAGTAATACCAGGTTTGGAGTGACACTATAGAATTTGGGATTAAAGCAAACAGGTGAGTATGTTGGCATGAATGTATTATAAGTGCAGAGATTACATAAGGGGGGGAAATCCCAAAAGGCTATGTTTCACTATACATCCTGGAGGACACAGAACTTTCCAAAGAAATGACAAGTTAGCAGTGAGAGGGCCACCAAGCATCACTAAGTTCAGTTGGTGGCTCTGCTTCTCTAGGTCAGGGCTGACAAATAGCAAGGAGGTGAATACTGTCCACTCCCCAAAAGAGGCCTGCTAACAGCATTTAACTGTAAAGGCAGTTACTGCACTGAGAAGCAAGTGATGTCAAAAAGACAGCCAAGGATATTTGACCTGCAAAGAATTATGGAGATATAGGGGTGGTTAATGGTAAGTGGAATCCCTCAAGCAACACGTTCATCTTTACAATCAGAATTAGGGAAGAATCATCATGTTGTTGAGAACAATCTCTAATGAAAAAAAAAATTCGTTTGTTGTGCTTCTGGATCTGAGTTCTTCTCTTTTTTGCTTTTGTTTTTGTTTCTTTTTCTTTTTCTTTACTTCCCTTTTTCTTTTCTTTTCTTTCTTATTTTTAAAGTTTATTTATTTTGAGAGACAGAGAGAGAGAGAGAGAGAAAGCAGGGGAGGGGCAGAGAGAGAGGCAGAGAGGGGATCCCAAGCAGGCTCTGCACTGTCAGCCCAGAGCCATGTCTCTGCACTAATCTTCATCCAGGAGAAAACTGATGCAGCCTTTGGGTTGAAACCCTCACCAGTGGCTGAGAGCAGGATGAAGAGATAGTTTTAGTGCTATAGAACAGTGGGATATATTGGGGCGTCTGGGTGGCTCAGTCGGTTGAACGTCCAGCTTCGGTTCAGGTCATGATCTCACGGTTTGTGGGTTCAAGCCCCGTGTCAGGCTCTGTGCTGGCAGCTAGCTCAGAGCCTGGAGTCAGTCTTCAGATTCTATGTCTCCCTCTCTCTCTTACCCTCCCCTACTCATGCTGTCTCTCTCTCTCTCTCAAAAATAAAAATTAAAAAAAAAATTTAAAAAGATTATATATATTTAAAAAAAAAAGAACAGTGAGATATAAAACCCAGGGAAGCAGAGAAGGGCCAGAGAAGCAGACAGTGCTTCCCTATCACTAAGATCAGAGAAACTGATCTGTGTCAAAGGTATATACACTAAGAGCAATCCTGCACTATCATCCCTAGTGTATGAACATGCTCAGTCATGTTATTAAAAATATTTTCTTTCTGTGGTGCCTGGGGTGCTCAGTCAGTCGAAGGACCAACTATTGATTTCAGCTCAGGTCGTGATCTCAGGGTGGTGGGATTGAGCCCCAAGTTGGGTTCTGCATTGAGCACGGAACCTGCTTCAGATTCTCTCTTCCTCTGCCCCTCTCCCCCACTCACACACATATTCTCTTTCTCTCTTTAAAAATAAATAAATAGATAGATAAATATGTAAATAAATAAATATTTTCTTTCTGGTAATTTGACCTCGAAAAAACTAAGACCATTACTAAAAGAATATAAATATAATTTGATAATATTAGAGCATGACACAATACGTTGTTCCCAAACTATCTAACCAATATTGGCTAGAAAAGCAAGTAAATGTTGGTCTGATTTGAATTTTTTTCATTCAGAATACTGGTTCTGCTTTTACTCCAGTGGCATACATTTTGCAACATTGTCTGAATTACCTCTAGACATCGCATCTAGTTAGAGTAGTATCTTAATCTCTTACAGGTGCTCCAAGTATGTCTCAGTAACAATATAATTTAAAATCTCTATGTGTCTTTATTTGTGTTATTCTGCTTGCTTTTGTTATTACTAGTAGACTCAGATGCTGCAAAAATTCGTTTAGATGATAAAAAGGAGACGGACATGATGCTTTTCTAATCCGAATGCTCTGACGTGCTCTGTGCTAAGTGCTAGTGGCTATGTAAACACTTCCCAAAATTTCATCTGAGGCTCTGATAATATAACTTTACAATCTGTGTTCTCCTAGAAGCAGGGCCTGAGACAAGATTTATAGGAGAAGGGATCAAAGGGAGCTGAAATGAGGGAGGCTAGAGTGAAAGAGCAACAGGAAAGGCCATTAAGAAGATGCGTAATTGATTTCGTCATCCCTGTCTGGAAGCGGTATAGCAATCACAGGGCAGAATAATTGCTTCCTGTCTCCACTTCACTCAACTTATACCTCATTCTTCACATGTGTTGCTGCTTCCCTGTGCTGTGCCTTCTCCGCTTCCGTTCCCTGGAATGGCTAACTCTTCTACCTCTCCATAATCTCCGTACTTCTGCCTGCATGCCATTTCCCTCAGAAGAGTTCTTGAACTTCCTCATAGCTCCTTTGACCTGCTATTGGCACCTTCCTGGCACTAGTTTTTTTTTTTTTTTTCTTTGTAGCACTTGTCACACTTGTAATTGCTTGGTAGTTATTCGTTTCATGTTTACCTTTCTTAATAGGTGGCAAGTTGTCAAAGGCGGGCACCACGCTTGCTTTATGTGACACAGCACAGTTCTTGGTACATTTCAGCACTCAGTATAGTTTAGTGGGAGTTTTTAAGTGATAGAATGGATGAATGACAGAAGGTATCATTTCGTAATCTATTGTTTGTGAATTGGGCTAACATACCTAAATACAAATGGATGTGACTGTAAAAGATGAGCCTGTTAAATGTAGTTCTTTGCTTATTTATTTTTAGTGGAATAAATGTAGTTCTTTGTAAGATGGAGTCTTAATACCTTATAGCCATACTAGATGGATATCTATATAAATAATATCTACAGTGAGATGGTTTTATACGCCTCATTAAATTCCACATACATTTTCAATTGTCTTTACTATTTCTCGTGATAAATGTCTGTCTATGGAAGTGTGTCTACTAAACTACAATAATTAATTTCCATTGTGGTACCAATCTCATTGAATATAAGATGTTCTGTTAACT
Source organism: Suricata suricatta (assembly GCF_006229205.1). Taxonomy (NCBI): domain Eukaryota; kingdom Metazoa; phylum Chordata; class Mammalia; order Carnivora; family Herpestidae; genus Suricata; species Suricata suricatta. The sequence goes on from NC_043700.1 coordinate 61,591,602, forward strand.
AGTTTTAGTGATGTCTATTTCCATGCACTGCCACATTTATTTAAGTTCAAATTTCTAGGATAATGTGTTCCTGCAAAAAGTTAAATTTTATTTTTCCCATGTTGGTAAGAGCTAAAGGCAAATATTTTGAAGATATTGAAGTCCAGCCAATATATCTCTTAGGGGTGATTTACTTGTATAATTCTATTAGCAATCAATATGTTTATTAGTATAAACTGCCATCTCCTTAATTCTTCCTGTCAATAAGATATGATTTGCTTAATCTTAATAAAAATGACTGCATTTCAAAACCTCTTATATTTAATAATTTAACAATTGTCTTATATTTAATGAGACCAAGAGTGGGTGTCTTTTTAGTGAACCAGAATGAAGCAATAAATGTATATTTCTTATAATTGAAATATGAACATGACTTGGATTAAATATCTAACAGAATTCCTCTGAAGTATCTTAGACTAGTTCCAGAGAGACTTTCAGTCCTGCTGAGTATTAGGGGTTTACACAGATTTCTTTCATAATTCTAGTTTTCTGGGCCTAATAATGCTAGAGTTCTGACTCCGTATGAATGGAACAGATATTAAAATTCTGTGTTTTGAAACATTGTAAAAAAAGCTTTGATTACCTGTCAGAATTATGGTCCATGGCTTAATACTTACACATTCATTTTGACCATATAATACATTCATGCTAGCAATATTTTAATAAAAATACAACGAAGAAAGATAACACAAGAAAAGTTATTATGAGTAATGATCATCACATAAACACTTCAGTTGTTTTAGTGAAGGAGCTAATACTCTCCAAACCTAATTAGATCTGTGGACAAAACTATTGGAAATTTGGTTTATAGTTACACAATTAGCTTTTTCTGTATTTACATAATAATTGCTTTTCTAAGGCCTTCACTTCTAGTTGAGGAACAGTGAAAATTGTGTCAGCTTCAACTGTCAAATTTTAAATATAGCTTACATCCTTTATACTCAGTTAAATTATTTTAATAATATGTTTTTCCTCAAAAATCACAATGCTGGCACATTCTAAGAGCTTCCCACTTAGTAAGTGCATATTTTATTTCAGAAATATATATTGTGAAATTTTTAGAAAATAAAAATTGCTAGAAATTACATGAGTAGCACAACACCTTTATTTGCAATGCTATTGTGTATTATCTCTGGGTCTTTTCACTTGTTGATTTTTAGGAAACCTTCCATTCTGTACCAAGTACAGCTAACTAGTGAGAGAAATCTTTGAGAAAGTAGGAAACAAATCCAGTGAGGATGACTTTATAATGACTTTAAACCTGTAAATGCTTTTCACAATTTATTATTGTATCCAATGATTCTTCAGTTAAATTTAGTATATGTTAATACAGTAGGGGAATTTTATACAGGATTGTGTAGAGAAAACTTGGTGCTTGTCAATTCTTCTTGGTGATTGTTAACATGAGCATGAGGTGGTGATGGATGGGCTCAGAGGAGCTGCTCAACAAGATCCCTAGGAGTCTTCCGTTTCCCAGATCCTCCCTGGCCAGGTCCTGCCTGACCTGCCCTTGACCCCCATCTTTCCTGCTGCATCTGGCACTCAAACTTACAGCCAAACTCCCTATGGCTTTTCTAAGGAACCTGATCTCCTGTCACCAAACCTTTGAACAACTTGTTCTTTCTACCTGGGGTACCCTGCCTGGCTAATTCCTTTTTAACCTTCAGGTCTCATTATAGAGGAATGGGAATGATATTATGGGTAGGCATCCTGGACCTTAAAAGGGCCTCACACTTGATTTAATGCTATGGCTGTCTTGAAATTCTATATAATATTTGTAAAGGGGCCTTGTATTTGCATTTTGTACTAGGTCATGAAAATTATGTAGCTAGTCCTATGAAGGCACTTTGTTCTGGTAAAACGTCTCAGTTCCCAATTTTCTTTGATTGACTGGATTTGTACACTCTCCTCTAATTAGGCTTTACTTCCATAAAGAAGGGAACCATTTGGTAGGTTCTGACTTTTCCTTTTCTTTCAGTTCCCATTTGGGAATCCATTTTGTTCACATGGAACAAACATCTCTCTTGGGTCAAAAGTGGAACATGTGACTTAGGCTAATCCAATTAGTCTGGCTGATCCTTGTGACTCAAGGATAGGCATGTGACCATGCTAGTCCAATCAGAGTGTACCTCTGGGTATTTGCTGGAATGGCTGTGACAAAGATGCTTCTTTCCTGCTGGATATTAATAAGAAGCTCATGGCCTAGAGCTACTGCCAACTGTCCTGGAATCCTAAGAGGATCCAGGCTTAGGATGAGATTGACACCATGGAAGGAAGTGAGGAGAAACAGAGAAGACAGAGGTGTTGAATCAAGCCCCACCTGAATCTCTTCTCTGATTTTTCAGTTATGTGAGCCAATAAATTGCCATTGTTGCCCAAATCACTTTGAGTCAGATTTTATTTTTTTGCATCTAGATGTTTCTTATATGATATTGTATTTATCTTGCTTATTATAATAATCTTGGTACCTACCACAACCTGGCATAAAATAGATCCTCAATGAATATTTAATGGAATGAATATATACAAGCAAGGGTGCCTGGGTGGCTCAGTCAGTTAAATGTCTGACTCTTGATTTTGGCTCAGGTCATAATCTCATGGTTCCAGAGATCAAACCCCATTTCCCACCCCCCTCACCCCCCCCACCCCGCTCTCCCTTCCCAATCCCACCATGCAGGCTTTGTACTGACAGTGAGGAGCCTGCTTGGGATTTTATCTCTCCCTCTTTCTCTGCCCCTCTGCTGCTCTCATTCTCTCTCTCTCTCTCTCTCAAAATAAACAAACATTAAAAATATATGCAATGGATGTAAAGACAGGTCTGCTATATTTCCTAATATGAACACAATAACACATGTTCCTACAAGGCTAGTCTGACATTAGAAGAAGACAAATGATGTCGTGCTTATGTGGTATGATTTCTGGAGAAGTGAGAAAATTTATTTTTCTTTTCCTTCTTCTTGCCTCTCCAGACTTAATGTGCTATGGTTATTGAGTATACAGATACTCAATATCAGTGGGTTCCAATTGTAACTCAGACATAAGAATCGCCAACAAATTATATAATCTCCCGGTGTCTTTGTTTCCTCCTATGGTAATCAAAATTGAAAACGTGAATATAAACAACATGTACCTCATAAAAATGTTATGAGGTTGACACAAATTAGCAAGATTAATGCATGTAAAGTATTTAGTATAATGCAGGTCACATTAAGAGCTCAGTAAGAGTCCATTGTTATGTTTCTCCCCTAAACCTTTGCTACTTATTGAATAATCCTTGGTTTAAATTCCCCACCTATTTAAATGCAGATTACCCAATGTACAGTTTGGCTGGCCAAAATTTCTGTACGTTCAATACAATTGAGGGGTAAACATAGATATCACACAAATAGATATTAAATATCCACATTATAACTAAAAAAGAAAAAAAAATGGCCTGGAGAACATGTCTTCAACTTATGGTCAAATGAGATTTTCTTCCAAATTAAACTTCTTGCCCTTTGTTGGGAGATAGTTCATGTCTCTCTCTTATTTCTCCGCATTTTTTGAACAAGAGACATTTGAGCTTTGTTCACTTTGTCCTGGATTTTTTTTTTTTTTCCTATTATGTTAGCATAGCAAACAGCTTTGGAAGATAGTGTCCCCCTTCTGGTTAGAGGACAGCTTTGTTTCCTGGCTAAGGTAAGGAAGATGATGTCCCCTACAGAGCAAATGGTGGTCATATGTACTAGGACCTCCTTATAAGTTTGGGGGAGTCCTTAGCTGTAACAGAAACCCCTTGTGTGTAATATCTCTTTGGGCTGCTCTGCCTCCCCTCCATGGGATTTAGGGGTGGGAGGAGAATTGATGTGAACATTATTGATGTCCCCTGCTGGGCTGTCTGTGGTTTTGCATCTTCTTCCAGCACCTATGAAACTACAACAGATAACTTGTTAGATACACAGTTCCTGATTAGGTCGTCCTTGTGTGGTGGGGGGGGGGGGGAACGGGAAAAAAGAAAAGAAAAAGAAAAAGTAAAAAGATCTGCATATATGCAAGATTTTTGTTTCTTGTCCTGGCATTGGATGAAATTGTCCTTTATTGTTTCTCCCTGATTCTTTGTGTTTTTGTTTTTTGGCTTTGAGGAGTGCCAGAGCCAAAAAACACCATCAGGGTAACTGTGAGGGAAAACAATAGGAAAAATGCATAAAAAATTATGTTTCAAGCTATGATCTTGCCACATCAAGTGTGATTTATATATTTTTTATACAAAACACATACTTGTGTATTTTCCTACTAAGATCCCCTCCAGGGGGAAGAGCCCATATCTGTTGGACAAAAAACTCATACACCCTTTCAGATTCCTTCCATTACCTTCCTTTTTCCCTTTCTTTGATGACACCAATCCCTTGTGGAATCTTGTAGAAATTGTATATTTCCAATTCCAGGTTTGTATAAAATGTCAACTTGGAAGTTGTGGAATCCAGCTCTGGAATGGCTAGCAAGATGAAGAGAATGAGATTTATCTGCTCATGGGGTGGATCTTGACCGAAGAGAGATGTGACCCATGAGAGTAAAAAAGGTGTAAGTCTTCTTTCCTTTTCTCCTCCCAAGGTATAGGCTGTTTTTCAGTCTTTCTAACAAAGTCCCTTGGACTGAATGCACCCAAGTGCTGAGTCACCCACAGTACATTGATAAAGCAGTTAAGGCAGTAAACAGCATAGTAACACATCACTTCTCTTTGGTTTGTACTTTTTCTGGCCTGATATCTTTTTCTCCTTATCTTTACTGCTTTGGCCTTATAATTCCCAATAAAATACTAATGTTACAATCCATTCTTTGGCACATTTTTCTAGAGAACTCTAAAACGCCAAATGTACTCTCCAATCTAAGTGACCCTACAAGCACATTTAGGGTTTAGGAAAACAAAATTCAAAAATATGACCATCAGAGAGTCCCTTCTCATGCCTCCATGCATTAATATCCACTATCTATGTTGTGGTTTCATATCTAAGGACTCTTAGGGGAAGGCAAAACCAAAATTTCACCAGAAGATCTAGTATTCTTTAATGGCCACAATAAGATATCATTATTTAAAATTGCAAAGACAAGGTATGCAAGAAAATGTATATATGGAGTAGCCATGATTTTGAGGAAAGGTTCATTAGGAGTGAGAAGAGTTTGCGTCAGAAATTGACTTGGCTTGATTCTTTGTTTCTCTGCAGTTTGGGGTGTTTATTTTCAGTATTCATCCAGGAAAATATATTTCACACAAACATATTGGTAGACTTTGGGAGAAAATTGGCAAGATAGAGGGAAATTTTTCCAAAAATAATAACAACCCAGTATGCTATACTTTTCTATTTCATTGCATGCAATCAGAAAAAAAAAAAGATTTGCTCATCTGTCATCTCATGCTAGGTAACTTTAGAGTGAGTTAACATGAAACTTTCATGATGCCACCTTCGTGGTATAAATAGGTTCAGTGGAGGCAGCAACCAAGGTCAACAGATTAAATTATACATTTCACTGATTTTACCATAAAGTGGATGTAATGTTTCCATTGGCTTCAGAATAGAGATTAAATTCGTTAACCTGGTGTTAGTGTAGTGTCCTTAAGATCTGATGCCCCCTGCCATGTCTCCCTGCCCTCTCATGCCATACCTCTTATTCCTACCAAGTTCTTTGTTCCCCACCACAGCCCAGTCAAGTTTCCTGCTATTCTCTCATTTGTTTTTCTGGAATGCATTTTTTGTCTTTATTTCCAACTAACTCTTGCACATCCTTCAGGTTTCAGCTGAATGAGAACTTCCTACAGATCACCTTTGCTGACCTGTCAGCCTTTCTAGTTTAGATTCATCAGCTATGTTCTTGGAGCACTTGGAACTTCTTCATTCAAGATAGCATATTAGTTTATAGTAAGTGCTAGTGTTAAGTAGGGAAATGATAAACATAAAATGTTGAGGCCACCATCTCCCAGATTAACTATCTCAGAAAGATTAGTTCTATGTCTTTTGTGATACAGAGGAGCACAGGGTGTTATCTTGGAAGGTAGTGGTAGCCTGGGAGTGTGGAAATGGTAGTAGATATCGCTTCTCCATACTGTTGATTATTACCACACCCACAGGCTAATATGACTGCCATCTCCACATCCTTATTTAGAGAAGTTCCAAGTTCAATATTGGCAGAAGATATTCTGACACATAAGAAAGGAAAATTAAATATATGTTATTCAGGAAAGTTCAAGTCAGTTTACAATACTGATAGAAAAGAAAAAAAAAGACATTCAATTAGAGAACATATTTTGGACGCTTGGGTTTCAGGAAAATTGTGTGTAGAGGTCCTAGTGAAACAGTGTAGAGTAAAATTAATTAATGCTGCCAAGAGTCGTGAATGATAATCCCTTTGTGTCTTCCAAAAATCTCTAGTAGAGAAAAAAATTCTAATTGTTTCATTTATTTCCTAAAGTAATTCAAGTGACATGTATCTTTTAATTTAAAAAAGAGAAAAGAAAAGACTAACATAGAGGGCTTCAGATAAAAATCAAAATCCTTTTATCGTCTCACCAAAAACATAACTGATTTTGTTTCATTTTTCTGTTTATGTTAAAAAATCTAAAAAATAGGCAAATCAGCTATTTTTAGAATTATCTTTTTTTTAATAATGTTTGTCATTTATTTTTGAGAGACAGAGAGAGACAGTGCGAGCAGGGGAGTGTCAGAGAGAGAGGGAGACACAGAATCTGAAGCAGGCTCCGGGCTCTGAGCTGTCAGCACAGAGCCTGATGTGGGGCTCGAACCCATGAACCGTGAGATCATGACCTGAGCTGATGTTGGTCACTCACCTGACTGAGCCACCCAGCCGCCCCTAGAATTATCTTTTTTATAGACTTCTTAGATAATCCACAGGCTTTTTCTGTTCAAATTGAGAATTTTATTAAAAACTCACAGCATATTTTGACTTTTCCTTTTTTTTTTATAAGTATAGGGAGCATATCTTGCCCACAAGACTCAGATCTTTGGCTGTTATTTATAAAGGTTATTTTATGAGATTATACTTTTTTCATACACACTTTTTTTTCATTTCCTTGGGTGGAGGAGGGAAATCTGAGATCCATGTTTACTCTCATGTTGCCAATTAAAAAACATATTTATTATCATAGGAAATAAAGCTTATATTAGGATTATATAGTAGAGCTGATGGACCGCACTCTTAACAATGACAATGTCAGGAAAATCAAGCATAGCTGAAGAAATGTACTGAATTAATGGGGAATAAAGAGATGAACAGCTTTAGGTGATGCGTGCTTCTTGTTAAATCCTAAATTTTAGAAAATAAAGGTGTAAGGAAAATTGCTTGAGCAATTAGAGAAATTTTAATTTGTCCTGTGTGTTAGCTATTAAATTTCCTGAAGTGATGCATATCATTTTGTTATGTAGGAGAGCACCTTACCTCTTAGGAGATGCAAGCTGACATATTTAGGGGTCAAGTGCCACGTGGGCTGTAGGAAAGTACATTTGAAATGGCATGAAACAGTCATTTATTACTTAACTCCAAAGTAATAAGAACCATGAAGTTCAGAGGAAAAATTCACAAACAACAATTGAACCCACTTTGATTCAAATTCTGTATCTAGCACTTTGTGCTCTGAAGGTGTCACAAACTTTCTGAAATGACTGTCTTAATGGGGAAGTGAGAAGGATAACACCTCCCTCTCAAGCAGTTGTGAGATTAAGTGAAAACCGTATGTGAAATCACTTTGTAAAAGGCAAAGTGTTATGTGATGTTGGTTCCTCATTGTCTTTTTTCTTATTATCATCATTATCATCATTGACAATGATGCTCCCTTTAAGCTTAGTTAAGACAAAGTCTTTCAAAAATCTAGCGTGAAAGAAATGGTATGAATAAATACGAGAAGTGTTAGTGTGTCTTTCTGACTGTGTTAGAATGCAGAAATATTCTATTTTTTGTTTGTTTACTTATTTTGATAGAGACAGAGAGAGCATGAGCAGGAGGGGCAGAAAGGGAGGGAAAGAGGGAGAATCCCAAGCAGGTTCTGCCAGGTCAATGAGCAGAGCCCTACGATGCAGGGCTTTGAACTCAGGAAACCATGAGATCTTGTGCTGAGCCTAAATCGAGAGTCAGACGCTTAACTGACGGAACCAGCCAGGCACCCCTATATCCCATTTTTTTGCTCTAATATTGATTAGTGATTTTATATGTGCATGATGAATGATAATTTAGATCATAACTGAAGCATGATGGTTGTTGCCAAAATGTAATGGCATTAGAAAACATTGATGATTGTTTCTAACTATAAAACAAGAGATTATCTTAATAAGTGAAACAATCCATACTTAAAAAAATAAAAGGCAAAGGAACATTAATGGAAGTAACTTTGTAAGACCACGTCTAAAGCTTTTTTCAAAAGTTTGTAAAAGGTCAGCATGGTCTTTATAAAAAAACGAAAAACAAAAAACAAGAACTAGCTCCGTAAGTTTAAAATGCAATCTGATGAAGACCAACATGACATTTTCAAAAGAAGCCAGGACTGTGGTTTGTTACTGGCTGGAATGGCAGATCGACTGCGGACTGAACAATCAGTAATTCTGGTTTACAATGTCAATTGCAAGTCAAGTGTGGCCCGATAAATATCATTCCTTGATGAGTCATTTTTATAGCTTTCACAAGTGGTCTGATTGACAAAGTGGGTAATAATTCTATCAAACTCTCAGATGATGAAGATTTATGAGAGATCAATCCCAGGGAGAAAGATGATCTGAAACTAAATGAAAGACTAGGGAGTAAGGCCCTCTGGTATCTGGTTTTCTCTCCCTTTCCTAAAGCCTTGTGGGGGTGGAGGAGCCAGGGAACACTCAGGAAGAACTACACCTTTTAAGGCTAGTGTGGCACTACCTATCTCTTGGTAATTTAAGGATTATTTTCTCCCCACCATTAAAGACCTAGATATCTCCTTCTAGCAGTTTATTTTAGTTAAATTTTACAACATTTTAATTTTAGCTCAATAACATTTCAATAAACAGGGCAGTACAGATACAAATTAAACAAAACACAATTACTATTGTATTAGGGTAACAAAGACAAATGTGTAACAAACAAATGCAAGATGGTGGGATACATACACCGTGGTTATGGAAAGCACTTAGAATTTAAAGGCTAAGGCATTTAACTGTTTTATCAGGTAGAGCCAGAGTTAAGGGAAAGAATCATTAAGAGGTATTTGTGTATTTTTAGAAGAAAGAAAATTTATCCAGCTGGTTTGGTGAAGGTATTGAATACTTTCTTGGCAAAGAAATGAAATGGACACAAATGAAGAGTGGCCTACATTGTATGCAAATCAAGAATTCAATGTGGCCCTTAGTAACTGTATCTAAAGGAAAAAAGCAAGAAATGAGACTGCAGAGGAATCCTGAAGGCAGAATACAAGAGTAACTCATGAGGTGGGAAAAAATATAGTGTATAAATAGGTAATGTCATCTTCAATATTAAAAACAAAAACATACAAGGTCGTGAAAGTTGATTATTGTCCTGTATAATAAGTTATTAGAAATTATCTGCCTATCAGACAATCACAATTTTCTTTAGATTTTTTATAGACTAATCTATGCCTTTTTATTTTAAGCTCCTCTATATTTGGTCCTTCTATTACTTTTAATAATCTCCAAAACATTGTTTCCAATATCAATACTCCAGAAACAAAAAAGGGAGGGAAGTCTATAAATAGAATTAATCTATCGACTTATTTGGTTAAAGGGTTTTTGCGTGTAACTTATACCCAAATGATATTTTGGACTTTAAGAGAAATGTAAAGTTCTGAGTTTATCACAGAATGGTATTTATTGAGTAGCACAGTCATGTAGAAGTCTGTGTAATTGATGTAGCTTCCTAAAGAACTTATTTTTTTAGTGTTTATACAGTGGGTAATATACCAGCAATTTCAAACTTAAAAAAAGACTCACATAATAATGTATATTTTTTTTCTAGAACTAGACTGACTCTGTATGGATTTGGAAGCTGTTTTCTGGGAGACATCCTAGTGTAGAATTAATAAGAGTTTCTGCTATCATTCTTGCAAGGGACAAAAATGAGATTGAAAGTTTCAAAAAGTGCACTGGTCAAATGCTTGATAATAGCCTGAGGTTTGCTTTTTTTATGACAAGAAATTTTTAGAGTAAATCATTATAGAAAATATTGTTCCACAAATAAGACACCTCCTGTGAATTTGCTCTTATGAAATTTCTGTTTATTGCCACAGTCTAGTAATTTTAAGAGATAGGTACATGCCAGGGAAAGTAATCATAAAGAGTAATTTCTAAAAGTAAAATTTTAAAGTAGCAATAAATGAAAGTTTCATAAATTTAAATTACATTAATCTATATTTTATATTGAGAAAAGGTGATTTTTACAATGACATATGTAAATATGCATTGTCGCCACATAATCTGTATCTTTATAAAATTCTTTTACATACCTCCTTGAATGGTGGCCAAAAAGTTTATAAACACATCAAAGGAAAAATAAATAATAAAATTAAATTGTGAAAAATCCCTATATTCATTGAGTCTAGCTTTGATTACTCAAAATTGATTTCAAGAGAATTTGTGTTTTTGACTGCATCTGAATAGTTTAGCAAAAATATTATAAATATAAACGTGGCCTCATAGACTATAATCTCTGTAGCAGACTGCATAGAATTTCCATGTATCACTACCTCTTTAATCCTATTTTCTTTCAGTTCTTCTAGGAGTGTGTTTTTAAACATGTGACTTTATGGAATTTAAGTTATTCCTCTTTAAGTTATAAGTGGAAGAGAAACATGAAGTGATTCAAAATTGTTAAGAACTTTCTAAAATACATCTTTCTAGGCTTAAGATGGGATTATGTACCAAAGTCCCCATTGCAAATTGAAAATGCCATAAGTTGAAGTTGTATTTATGTATTTATTTACAAAACAGTTTGCTTATTTTGAAAGAGAGAGAGAGAGAGAGAGCATGAGTGGGATAGGGGCAGAGAGAGAAGAGAGAGAGGATCCCAAGCTAATGGCGCAGAACCTTACCCAGGGCTTGATCTCAGGAACTGTGAGATCATGATGTGAGTGGAAATCAAGTCGATGGTTAATGGACTGAGCCACCAGGTGCCTCTGTACTATGAAATATTTAATACAAAATAGAATTAAGATAAAATTTCAACTAAATGTGCTTGTAATTATGAAAATGAAATAAAATTATTTGTTTGGTCTTCTAAATACTTACAACCAAGTGCCATTGATTGGGTAGTACAACAATTGTCTTGATTTTGACACCTTCAGTACCTTACTTAAAATCATCCAACTCATAGATGGCAATTAAGGAAATGTATGTTATTTATAATGATAGACTAGAAAGAGGCTCTTTTGCTGTATTTCCCCCAAATTAAATATAGCTCATTTGATTAATGTTTTTTATTTTAATGTATGCTGAACAGTTTGTAATGGAAATAATTACATTAAGTTGACCTTCTAAATTCTCTGAATCTTCCACATAGGGCTCACCAATGAGGTCTGAATTTCAATAGAAAAAGATGAATTTGATGAGCTTGATTAGAGCTTATAAATTATTTGAGATAAATAATATTGAATAATAAAAGTCACCATTAATCACATTAAGCCATCAGTCTTCATGATAACGCATTTAGTGTGACTTATATCTACTAGTGTGCTAGTATTATAAATCACTTGGGATCAAATGTGCAGTCAAAAGTGAAATGTAAAACTAAATGCAAATTTTAACAGTTTTACTACTTATTTCAAATTTCCTGATCGTTTTTATAAAAGGGGTTTTTATCTTGTAAGACATTCATTGTCCTCTTTTGACTCCTGAAAAGTTATAGCTTCAGAAAGAATTACTTTACAGTTCAGGGTGTTTTTAACACTCTAGTGAAAGCGCAAGGCTGTAGATAGTCCAAAGACATTTAGCCATCTGGCGTGGAAAAAGAACTCCTATTTCCTTTTAGGTAATTGCTTTGAAACCAAATCTAACTTAATGCGTCTTAACTTTTAAAAGTAAGCCAACAATTTAGGGATCATTTTACCAAATTGATGGTTAATGTGGGGCACAATGAAAAGTTTTGAATGATTTCCACATTAATTCATCATACAATCCAGAGAATGGGGTTGGTATGGTTAAATTGTTTAATGAAGAAGTTAGAATAGACATCGCTAACTAAAGAGGTCTGAGAAGAACCCACTTAATGTTATTTGAGACCAATGGTAAAGGAAACCTAACGTAATTTTCACTTCCTTCTATCTGGATGGGAATAGCAGTATTCAAAAATATAGTGCCTCCTACTTCCTCAGGGTACTTGACTTATAAATTAATTATTCTTTCTTGTGTCTTCTTTTTAAGAAAAATTTTTTAACACTTATTTATTTTTGACAGAAAGAGACAAAGCATGAGCAAGACTGGGAGACAGAATCTGAAGCAGGCTCCAGGCTCTGAGCTGTTAGCACAGAAACTGACACTGGGCTTGAACTCATGAGCTGTGAGATCATGATCTGAGCCTAAGGTGGATGCCCAACTGACTGAGGCCACCCAGGTGCCCCACTTTCCTGTGTCTTCTGCCTCTCCTTCATCATCACCAGTTTTTTTCTTCAGCATGTAATTATGATTAAATCCTTCTAATTTTTACTCCACAACTTTCAATGAATGTCCCTTTATGTTTTGTTTCATATATTTCCTTCATTGAAAATTAAGCTGCAGGACTCTTGGTTTCAGCTGAGGTCACGATCTCACGGTTCATTGGATCAAGCCCTGCATCAGCCTCTGCACTGACAACATGGAGCAGGCTTGGGATTCTCTTTCTCCCTCTCTCTCTGTGCTGCCCCTCAAAATAAACAAACTAAAAGACAAAAAAATTAAACTGCTAGAAAAATTAGTGTAGCTTCAATTCTTCCATGTTCTTACCTTCAATTCATTCTTGAAAGCACTAATTTCTTATTTTGACTGCTATTATTTCAGAAAACTCTTTTTTTCACCCAATAAGTTACTAATTCTGTATCACACACACATACAAATATACACACAACACACGCGCGCGCGCACACACACACACACACACACACACACACACACACACACACTTTACCTACAGCTATAAAGTCTGGTAAACAGACCTGTCTATCCTTCTAGCCCTATTTTCCTTGTGCTCATTATATATATCTCTTCATTACCAACCTCTTTCTATTCCTTTAACATACCATAGCCCATATTTATATATTTTAACATGTTATTTTTCCTTTGACTAAACATAGCGCTCCCATTTTCTCATGCATTTTCTTCAAAACCTCTTCTCAGGGATGCCTGGGTGGCTCAGGTGGTTAAGTGTCCAACTTCGGCTTATGTCATGATCTCCTGGCTCATGGGTTCTGGCCCCACATCAGGCTCTGTGCTGACAGCTTGGAGTCTGGAGCCTGCTTCAGATTTTGTGTCTACCTCTCTCTCTGCCCCTCCCCTGCTTTCCCTATCTCTCTCTCTCAAAAATAGACATTAAAATATTTAAAAAAGCCTCTTCTCACTTAAAAGTTTAATCTGATTTAGATGAGATGTATATGGTCCTATATTCTTATATGCAGGTATATCATAGAATTCAATGATACCATCTTAGCTGTTTATTTACTTTTCTATTTAAATAAGTTCTGGAATCATGTTTTATTTGACTTTCTGTTTTCAGAGTCTAGCACAGACCTTGGAATATAGTAAGTATTAAATAAATGGGTCTTTTACTCTGTCTAAGGAATAGATTGAATGGTGGTAAATAGAAAGGCTTCTTGCTTAGGAATCTGAAAACTTCATAGTGTTATTTACTGAAATAAGGGAAAGAAAAATCTTTGGAAAAAATTAAATGAATTTGGTGTGAGCTATGCTTGAGGTGCCAGAGGGATGTCCAGGTACATGTCCGGCAGGTCAGTTACCTGGAGAAATCATGTCCGAGAAGAAGAAAGGAAGATGGGGCATGGCACGATGGGAAAAATATGACACATGCATGAGAAAAAGAAAGTCTGAAGTGGTGAAAGGAAAACTAAAATATCTAGTTTTTAAAACCCAAGTAGACAAGGCTAGATTCAGGGGGAAAATGGAGTTACCTGAAAAGATAGTAGTGTGATAATAGGCATAAACACCCCCCTAGATTTCTCCCTTGCTGCCTTTCTGAACTGAAATGACCAAAAGGAACAAGTTTTACATTATTTTACTGCACCTGCAGCCTAGCTTTGAGACTATTTAGAGGTATATTTGTGTCTCCTCACTTGTTGCTCTATTTATCATATGTCTGTTTGCATTTGTAATGGAGTGGAGGGAGGAGGGCCGATAGGCTGAAGCCTCACTATGCACCCATCAATTAGACAAACATTTATTCAGCCTGCACTGTTGAGTACTTCCTGTGTTCCAGGACTGCACTGAAAGCAGGGAGTGTAGAGCTTAGTGTAGAAGACATGATCCCTGCTGTGAAGGTATTGGAGAGGAGGGTAGAGAAAGGAAATACATAAACAGATTAATAGCACTCCCAGAACTATGTTAATTTCTTGAGCTAACAAAATTGATACAGTCCTTACCTTCACAAGACAGCTTTAATAATAAGCTTTTTTTTTTTCTTAAATAGGAATAAAGATGTATCTGAGATGGAACTTACCATTGAAATGAATCCGATCCAGCATATTTTCTTCTCACCAGGACCAAAAGGAGGAGCTGACCTCAGAACTCATCCTAGCCCACCAACTCAATGCTGTGGAAGTGATTTGGAGTAAAACGACAGACCATGTGTGGGTTGATCACACCAGGAAGCAGCAGCACTTGGGGCCAGGCAGTTCTGTCCATTATGGGACACACATGGCTACACATGACACGGAAGAAGGAAACTCACCTCAAGGAAATATCTTTGCCTCATAGAATCAACAGATCTTTACCATGAGGTCGAACTAAGTACACTTATATTTAGCAAAATCACTCTAGAGAGAAGGTTTCTAGATTTAGAAAGCTGGAGGTGGCAACAGTAAAAATTTTATTGATGGCAGGTACCTAGAGCGTATCTTGGCAGCTTGGTGATTAAGGTAATTGAGGTTAACAATGTGTGTCATGAGTGTGTGTGTGTGTGTGTGTGTGTGTGTGTGTGTGTGCATGTAGAGAGAGGAAAAAGAGAGAGGGAAAAGGGGAGAGAGAAGAGGAAAAGGGAGAGACAGAGAGTTTATCAGGGGCCAATCCATTAGTCATGGAGGTTGACTTAAAGAGCTCAGCATATATAAAAACAAGGACATAAGAATTATACTTTCTAAAGGTTAAATGAAACAATAAATAAAATCTGTGTAGTTACATAATATAAACATACTTTTATATTTGAGAGAGCAAGTGAATATTTAGCATTAATGAGCAATGCATGGTTTGGTGAGTAATTAACCTGTTGCCAAATAACTTATTGCTTGAATATACTGTGACTGAAACTGAAAATTTTAAGCAATATGAGGTGAATAGTCATATAGACTATATGACAGAAAGTGAGATTAAGTCCTCAAGCACCTGGGTACTGAGTTAGGATAAAGTTGAATAAATACACAATTGTGCACCTCCTTAAGTAACCTCAACATAATGTGCAGAGAAAAACTTTGGAACATAAAGTCATCTATTTTACTAAAATGATAGAGGATAATTCTGGATTTTAATGCAACTTCAAGTCATTCATCATCACAGAATGGGGAAGTCTTGAAGTGCTACTTACCTTGAGGAAAAAAAATCAGTTTTAATATTAAAGTGTAATGCCTATCATTTAGTAGAAATTGCAAGTAATTTGTGCAATACATGTAAAATTCTGAGCAAATTGAAATAGGGCATCGGGATGCAAAACAACTGCCTTCCAGACAGAATGGTAGAGTATTTTGAGAATTAAGAAGAAATCTAGCAAATCATATATAACTCACCTAACGATAAGGGATATGTGCTGGGATTATGGGTAGAGCTTAAATGATATTAAATCCAATATACAATTGGATGTTGGAAGCCCCCCGTACACCAAAACTGGTAATAATCTGTAGCCCGAATTATAAAGATATAGGAAAAATATTAGTATCATCAGACATGAGTGCATTGCCACATAGAAGTCTGTCAAAAGATTTGGCCATAGAAATGATGGACATCAATATTTCTGGAGACACTTCCATTCTGGTTTTACAGGAAAAACAATACATGCAGACCCGCTAAATTAAAAACAAAACAAAACAAAACAAAACATTTAGCTTATATGTCTTTGCACTAATGTAGCCAGCTACTTCTTAATCAGAGGAGTCATTTGGAAATCAGAACGGAACCCTACCGTGAAGAGAAAGGGTGCTGTCAAAACTTGCTGAAGCGGTTGGTACACCACACACGGCAGTGCTGTGGTGTCAGGATATTGTGTAGATATTCACAACAGAAATGCACATAGTTCTAGCTTTTACCACCTCCATCAGGCAACTGTGACTAAATATAAAATGACATTTTCTGGCCATCATAGTTATATTATAGGGGCTTAAGCAAAATGTTGTCCAAATAAACATGGAGAAAAACCATCTACACTTCCCTCACACTACTTTGGCAAAAATTGAAGACCAGGTTATAGTTATCTTGAATTATAA
>NC_043700.1:61608373-61650812 GCF_006229205.1 Suricata suricatta
TATATATATATATATATATATATATATATATATATATATATATATACACACACACACACACACAATAGAATAGCAGCAATAACAAAAACACAAGTCAGCTGAGGAAGGGTCACAGAAAAACACAAGAAAAAAATCAGAATATCCAGCTATAGAATTTACAGTAAAAGTAATATCATTCCATGGAAAAAGAATCAGGGTTGCATAGTCAACCCTCAGAGAAGAGGAAAAAAGAGACAAGAAACTGGGGAGACACAGATAGCTATGGAAGACAGGAGACAGATCTACTGAAGAGATTTCCTGGAAGAAGAAAGCTAAACAAATTGAATGGAGATTTCTGCTTATTTTAGATATAAATAGATGATTGATAGAGAAATGATAGACTGATCTATATCTATAAGACAAAAATATGTACATAATGCATATGTATATATTACATATATATCTGTCTATTAATCTACCTAAAATTCAGGGGCACCTGGGTGGCTCAGTCGGTTGTGTCCAACTCTTGATTTCCGGTCATAATATCAGATTCATGAGATGGAGCTCCGGACTGGGATCCTTGCCTTTAGTGCAGGATTCTCTCTCCTCTCTCTCTGCGCCTTGCCTACTCTCCCTCTCTCTCTCTCTGTCTCTCAAAAGGAAGTTTAAAGTTCAGAAAGATTGACAAAAAATATTTTTAAAAAAGACTAAATTCGTTTTATAATTGAATACAAATTGTTAGATTACATGTAGAGCAGGATAAATACAATAAACACACACCTCAATAGACTATGATAAATTTGTAGCATGAATGTAAAAGTGAAAAATTAAAAGCTTGCAAAGGAGAGATTTTCTATAGAGGAAAAGCAAGAAGACTACAACATTTTCATCAGCAGCAATAAATGCCAGCAGGCTACCGAGTAATATTTTCTACCTTCTAAGGCTCCATTACTGTCAGTCTATTACTCTCTTATCAGAATAAAACAAAAGTTTCTAAGATTGATGATGAAACCAAGTCATTTCAGACATTAAGACCTAATGGAATATGCCACTCATAGTAATTGTGTGAAAGACAAACTGTAGCCTAAAAGAAGTATGATATAGAGTTACAAAAAGGGTCAGAAAAGTTATAAAATATATTGATCTTTAACTATTAACTATAAAAATAATGCCTTTTTCACTTAAAATTCATCAGAATAAAAAAATCAATCAAATTAAAATTTGGGAACAAAATTAAATAATTAAGAAAACATGAAAACAAATATAAAATGATTTTAAAAATTGATAGAGAACTTGATTTTTTAAAATTTAGGACATGATTTTTTGAAGAATATTAATATAACCCTCAATATCTTTATTTGAGGAAAGAAATAAAATATAAGAGGCATGTACTGTTACTCAGATTTCTTTTTTTAAAGTTTATATTAATATTTATTTATTATTGTCAAGTTAGGTAACATACCCTGTAGTCTTGGCTTCAGGAGTAGGACCCATGATTCATCACTTACATATGACATACGGTGCTCATCCTGAGAAGCGGCCCCTTAATGCTCATCATCATTAACCGACCCCCTCATCCCCCTTTATCAACACTCAGTTTGTTCTCTCTCCTTATGAGTGACTTATGGCTTGCCTCCCTTTCTGTTTTTATCTTTTCTTTCCTTTCCTCTATGTTCATCTGTTAGTTTCTCAAATTCCACATATGAGTGAAGTCATATGATATGGGTCTTTCTCTGACTTATTTTGCTTAGCATGATACCCTCCAGTTCTGTTCCCTTTGTTGCAAATGGCAACATTTCATTCTTTTTCATCACAGAGCAGTATCCTAGTGTGTGTGTGTGTGTGTGTGTGTGTATGTGAGTGTGTGTGTGTGTGTGTGTGTGTGTGTGTGTGAGACATCTTCTTAATCCATTCATCAGTTGATGGACATTTGGTCTCTTTCTATAATTTGTATTGATGATAGTGCTGCTATAAACATTGGGGTGCATGTGCCCCTTTGAATCAGCATTTACATATATGTATATATATTGATTTTTTAAAATGCTCTGGGATTAAAGATGACCATGTGTCTGACAATCTGGAGGTGACTTACTGTTACCTTTGAAGGAACAGCATGAATGGAGGGTGGGATGAGATGAAAGAAGCAAGAGCTTCCTCTGGGATGACTGAGTAGTGAGAAAGAAAAGTTAACTTATTTAACATGGCTTCCATCTGACTGGCCTCCCATGAAGGACTTGACTTTCTGAAAACCTCCACAGAAACTAGCCACAGCCCAATGTTTTAGAAAATCAGTCTTAGTCAACAGTAATGTTTGGATGTGACATCTATGCTACCCAGGTGGAGTCTTGTGCTTCCCCAAACATAAGCACAAATTGGAAAATGTTCACACGATGTTACCATGCCACCAAACGGCTACTGGAAACCTCAGACAGTGGCCCCTGATAGGCCTGATGGTGAGGCTGTTCTTCACACCAGACATGAAGCGTGAGATGGTACAACAGGGCTAAACAGACCATTTTCCCATGTCATATTTTTCTGTGCCTTGGACTCAACTTCACCAGGGAGAGAGGTGGTGTTTCTTTAGTGGGGCACTTTGAAAGCCCAATAGCCAGGGGCAAGGGGTTTCATGCCTAAAGTCTGTTAGCCAGACCCACTGGCCATATCTCTGTGCACTGCCTTAGAATGCTCTGTGCACGGTATTGCTTCTAAGTTTTTCTCATTGCTGTAGAACATTTGTATAAAAAATTAGAACACTTTGCTACAAAAAAGGAGTAATCAAATTACAGGGAAAAGTTTAGTTCCTTTGGTAGGTTCGGGTTCAAAATTTCCCTGCCCAGCATTCTCTCCACTTCCCTCTCTATTTTGATATTTTTATATACTGTTTTGTGTAAGTCCAATATACGATGGTTTTCATGACAGAAAATTTGAATAACATTGTTTTAAATAACATAAAGATTTATTTTTAACGTTTTTACAGTATCTTAAAAATTCTATTTAATTTATTTATTTTAATTTACATCTGAGTTGGTTAACATATAGTACAACAATGATTTCAGGAGTAGATTCCTTAATGGCCCTTATCCATTTAGCCCATCCCCCCTCCCACCACTCCTCCATTAACCCTGTTTGTTCTCCATAATTAAGAGCTCTTAATTTTTTTGTCCTCCTCCCTGTTTTTACATTATTGTTGCTTCCCTTCTCTTATGTTCATTTGTTTTGTATCTCAAAATTATCATATGAGTGAAGTCATATGATATTTGTCTTTCTCTGACTGACTAATTTTGCATAGCACAATACCCTCTAGTTCCATTCACATTGTTGCAAATGTCAATATTTCATTCTTTTTGATTGCTGGGTAATACTCCATTGTATATATACAAGTCTTCTTTTCCATTCATCTGTCGATGGACATTCGGGTGCTTTCCATACTTTGGCTATTGTTGATGGTGCTGTTATAAACATTGAAATCATATGATATTTGTCTTTCTCTGACTGACTCATTTCGTTTAGTGTAATACACCCTAGTTCCATTCACATTGTTGTAAATGGCAACATTTCATTCTTTTTCATCACTAAGTTTTATATATGTATATATATATGTGTGTGTGTGTGTGTGTGTGTGTGTGTGTGTATGTGTGTATACCATTTTTTATCCATTCATCCATCAATGGACATTCGGGCTCTTTCCATACTTTGGCTATTGTTGATGGTGCTGTTATAAACATTGGGGTGCATGTGTCTCTTCAAAACAGCACACCTGTATCTCTTGGATAAATACAAGTAGTGCAGTTGCTGGCTTGTAAGGTAGCTATATTTTTAATTTTTTGAGGAAACTTCATACTGTTTTCCAGAGTGATTGCACCAGTTAGCATTCCCACCAGCAGTGCAAAAGAGATCCTTTTTCTCCGCATCTTCATCAACATCTGTTGTTCCCTGAGTTGTTAATATTAGCCATTCTGACAAGTGTGAGGTGCTATCTCATTGTGGTTTTGATATGTGTTTCCCTGATGATGAGTGATGTTGAGCATCTTTTCATATGTCTGTTTGCCCTATGGATGTCTTCTTTGGAGAAGTGTCTGTTCATGTCTTCTGCCCATTTCTTCACTAGATTATTTGTTTTTTGGGTATTGAGTTTGATAAGTTCTGGGATCATTAATGACCCAAATAGAGGGGTTGCATGTAAGGGAGAAGGGATTATTTTTGTGCAACTAGCACCATCAACAAAGGTTTGCTATAGTGCTTCACTTTTAAAACAGTGGTATTACTTTCTTACACCATTGACAAACATAAACTCAAAATGGATGAAAGACCTAAATTTAAGACAGGAAGCGATTAAAATCCTAAAGGAGAGAACAGTCAACAACCTTTTTGACCCTGGCCACAGCAACTTCTTACTTGATATGTCTCCAGAGGCAACAATGGAACCTCATCAAGATAAAAAGCTTCTGCACAGTGAAAGAAATAATCAGCAAAACTAAAAGGCAACCAATGGAATGGGAGAAGATATTCATAAATGACATATCAGATAAAGGTTAGTATCCAAAATCTATGATGAACTTATCAAACTCAATACCCAAAAAACAAATAATCTAGTGAGGAAATGAGCAGAAGACATGAACAGATACTTCTCCAAAGAAGACATCCATAGGGCAAACAGACACATGAAGATGCTCGACATCACTCATCATCAGGGAAACACATATCAAAACCACAATGAGATAATACCTCACACCTGTCAGAATGGCTAACATTAACAACTCAGGCAATAACAGATGTTGGTGAAGATGCGGAGAAAGATAATCTCTTTTGCACTTCTGGTGGGAGTGCAAACTGGTGCAGCCACCCTGGAAAACAGTATGGAGGTTTCTCAAAAAATTAAAAATATAACTACCTTACAAGCCAGCAATTGCACTACTTATATTTATCCAAGAGATACAGGTGTGCTGTTTTGAAGAGACGCATGCACCCCAATGTTTATAACAGCACCATCAACAATAGCCAAAGTATGGAAAGAGCCCGAATATCCATTGATGGATGAATGGATAAAAAATGGCACACACACACACACACACACACACACACACACACACATATATATACACACACACATACATATATATACATACATACATATATATACATATATAATTACACACACACACACATATACATACATATATAAAACTCAGTGATGAAAAAGAATGAAATGTTGCCATTTACAACAATGTGAATGGAACTAGGGTGTATTACACTAAACGAAATGAGTCAGTCAGAGAAAGACAAATATCATATGATTTCACTCATATGTGGAATTTAAGAAACAAAAGAGATGAACATAGGGGAACAGAAGGAAAATTAAGGTAAAAACAGGGAGGCAAACCATATGCGACTCTTTAAGAGAACAAACAGGGTTGCTGGCAGGGTGTTGGGTGGGGGATGGGCTAAATGGGCAAGAAACATTAAGGAGGACACTAGTTGTGATGTGTTATATGTAAGTGATGAATCACTAAATTCTGTTCCTGAAATCGTCATTACACTATATGTTAACTAACTTGGATTTAAATAATAATAATAAAAAGATAAAGCAGTGGTATTCACTTGATTTAAGTACATTATTTAAATTAAGAGGTGGCAGAATATTAAAATTTTATTTAATAACATTGAGATAGAAAGGAATGAGAGAATGGTTATAAGTCAACATGTTATTATGCTAAATCAATAAGCAAGTATTGATGTCAATTTTGACCACTGACAATAAATTGGTTTTATATGTGTAAAATTAAAATGTCAAGATGTAGCATAATAAGTAAATTAGTTTTGATTTGAAATAAATCACAAGAATTATGTTTGGGGAAATATAGGACAGGGTCTATTGGTTTTCTTTCTTTTTTTTTGTTTGTTTGTTTGTTTGTTTTTGTATTCTTTATAAGTCCTATTTTATAGGTTTGTAGGGACTATGTTTAGTGTTTAGTAGTGTGCTATTTTTGTTTATTGGTATTTTGGGGATTTTTTGCTTTCTTTTTTTAACATGTTCAGTTATTACTTTGCTAAAATTCATATTTAAAGCCACTGAATCTTGTCTCAAAGCACGTCAGATACTTATACTTCTCAGATAGTCATTTAAAGTACTATATAAGAACTGATAAGGGAAGACAAATATCATTAAGTATTTATTTCTGGTCTTAAAAAGACTAAAATTTAGTGTGGAAGCTAAGACATGCATGCAAATATGTAATACAAAGTAGACATAAAAAAGTACTCAAAAAATTATAATAGGTATTTAGAAGAGAAAGAAATTATCACTGAATATATCATAGAAGGCAGATGGATTTATTCTTCATAACAGCCATTTCACAACAGTTTCTGTTTTCATTGGTTTTACATGCTACCTTCAGTTATAATCAGGAATTTGGCCAGTGATTTTACAAACTTAAGATGCAAACTAGAATGGTAGTTTGGGAAGCCATAGAAACTACCTGTCTGGAGCCAAGATATTTGGTCATCAAGCACCCAGCTACAAAACAAGAGCAGAAGTATTAACTAGAACATCACAAGACACACACTGCAGAGACCACTGCATCTGGAGACAGCAGAAATCCCACCAGATGTAAGGACGCAGGTACGAACCAAACAGACTCCATGACAGGCTTTAAGTTTCCCCTCTGATCTAGAAGGCCCAGGTTTCAGTTCCCCGAAACTAACAGGCAGTTACACATTGCCTAGAGCAAGAGAGACCACCTTCGCTACACCCAATCAGGGAAGGCCAGCTACCCCTCTCCACATCCCTAAAGGTGAGGCCTGCAGATGGGAACTTTAGATAGGACCCTGTTACCTAATGTTAAGGTTAACCCGATAGTCCCCGAACAAGACCCTAGGCTCGCCCTGTAATTGGCTGATTTTAAAGGTACTCTAAATGTTGTAATTGGGTCCCAAAAGTAACGAACACTCTAGACAATGTGAATGGTTAAACCTGCTGTCAATAATATTGTATAATAATGTACCTATGTCACAATTTCTTGTAACTCCCCCTTCCCAGACCCCATAAAAACCCTGCTCAGCCCTTGTTCTGGGCTCTCAGCACAGATCCACTGTGTTGGTGAAGTCTGTGAGCCCGAGCCCGAGCCAGTAATAAATGCCCTTTGCTTTTGCATGCGTGACTCGGTCTCCCTGACGGTCGCTTGTCTTTGGGGGATACTGAGATCTGGGCATAACACAGACCTTTAGAGTAAGCTATATGAATCATGAGAGTACTGGAACAAGCAAGGTTTTCATGGAAGCATTGATACATTTCAGCGCAGTAACTGATATTCACGGTAAAATCCTCAATACAAAAACAACTTTAAAAATCAGTTTCCTTTACTAAAACATAAAAATTTATTTTTTCTTAAAGTTCTGTTTACTTCTATTAAAAGATAAATGAGGTATATTAAATATTTTAACTGCTTCTTTGACCAAAAATGGATTCCAATTATGCAGCACCAAATACTAAGTAGTTTGAAGGGAGCTACGCTCTGAGAGGCTTTCATAGGGAAAGGTGGAAGCCAAGGAAGGAAATTACTGATTGGATACAAGTTAAAGCCTACTTGGCTGTGATTGGTTGTTACTAGGTGTCAGTTCCCTAACCTTGAGGCGGTTTTGGTTTGTCTGCTCAATCAAGTTTCAGCCTCAAAGACTGGCAGGTGAAGGACAGCAGCTAGAATCCCTCTTCAGTCTTTACAGAATCCGTCGGTTTGCGGCTTTGCCTGTTGCAGTATTTAGTTCTTTCTCTGATGAAAATTAGAGATGATGGATCTTTTCATTTGGTCTCTACCATCAAGTTCCCAGCTGTTTTGAATACTTTCACCTATATCTACTGACCAAAGTGAGTGGAACGTTTTCTTTTCTTTCTGTAGTTTGTCTTTTTGACGTAGGTTGGCATAAACTTTCGTCACGAACACGTTAATACTTTACTGTTTAGTGGAGAATATGGCTTTGGAAAGCTAGCTTCTGGCTGCCTTGTTTCTTTAAAAAAGTCTGTGGTGATTAATTCAACACTTCACGTGGTGTGGAAGGAAATAGCCCAGGAAGTTGGACTTTAAAAATGCGAAGAGCACTCATGCTCTTTCAGGAAATTACTCAGTATGCTCTATGAAGTAGGATACATTCTCTGTGAGCCTGAGTGTGAAAACAGACTAGTTCCATTTTATTTGTGATTTCTATGCTTGGCTTCCCCTTCAACTACCCCAATTATTGTTCTTAGCAATTTCCTGTGTGGCAAAGGGTTTTCTCAAAGATTACATAGGAACGAAGAGAATTGAAAGAGGCAGTGTTCTTGAAGGAATGTTTAAACTATCTTTTCTCGCTACCATAGGTACTGTACCTCTGTGTTACAGTTGTAAAATAAAATGGATTCAGGGCGAAAAGAGGAGAATGTTATCTTTATTTTGGTTTTTGGCCCTTTGCTTTCCATAAGGGGAAGACTAAGAGTAAACTTCTCCTGAACAGTTGGTCAGAGGAAGGTTCTCCCTTTGGGATTCTAGGTCGAAGTTGGGTGTGAAGTTATTTTTGGTTTGTTTTGGGTTGCTCAAGGTATTTTTCTCAAGTTGGAATAGGTCTTATGTTATGATCTGATAAACAGTCACCTCATTCATTAATTCCAGCTGTTGAGTCATCCCTTTAGGTAGCAGTGTCACTCTTATCAGTAATTTTTGGCATATTCTCTATTATCTTTTAGGTTCTCTGGGCTCCTGCTTAGACAGATGAAATATTTCCTGACCACTGTCTTGGCTTCTAAGTCCTATATATTTTAGCTAATACTGTTCCTCCTCCTCTTCTTCTCCTCCTTCTCCTTCTTCTCCTTCCTTCTTTCTTCTCCTTCCTTCCTTCCTTCCTCCCTCCCTTCCTTCTTCCCTCCCTTCCTTCTTTCCTTCCTTCCTTCTTTCCTCTCCTCCGCCTTCCCCTCTTCTTCCTCCTTCTTCTTTTGAATATTGTTTTTTTTAATCATTACCTAACACACAGCTTTTACATCGTTTACTTTTGATGCAGGTATAGTACAATCACATAGAATTTTGGATAGAATGGGGAAGAGAATGGTAGAGGGCCTTGAAATTTTTCCTAAGCCATCTTTATTAGAGTGTATTTTTAGGGAATTAACTTATGTGCCAAATATCTTGTTTCTTGGAATTAGTCTGGACATGCTTCTTTGTGTGTATAAACAGAATTCCAAGTAGGTTGTGTTGGACCTGGGCAAAATTTTCATATTGACATTGCCTTTTAGATTTAAAAAAATAGCTTTATTTTTTCTGGGTTTGAGATACACTTTCTGTTCTTCTCATAAAAAAGATTCATTAGGTGGAAAAACAAATTTCCTTCTGAAACACAGTAAGCTTCTTCAAGAGCTTTTGCAGACAAGAGAATGAAATATTATAAAATGTGATTAAAATTGGTAAGAGTAAGAGATCTTTTAAAGTGATTGTTTTTATTATTTTTATGTTTTGCTTTTTGCATTACAGTCTTACATTGAGGGGCTCACGGGTGGCCCAGTCATGATCTCACTGGTTTGTGAATTCCAGCCCCAAGTTGGGCTGACAGTGAGGAGTCTGCTTGAGATTCTCTATTTCCCTCTCTCTCTGCCCCTTCCCCCCCGTCAAAAGTAAGCAAACATTTAAAGAAAAAAAACCAGTGACTTACATTGAGATCATGAACCTCAGCAACTAGTAGTCTATATTAGCCACCTGAAAGTGATATAAAACTGGAAAGATGATAGAATACACGAAGTCCTAGGTCGTTTGGGGAAAACACAACTCAACTTTTAATACAGCCAGCGTTGCATCATGTTTCATTTATGATAAGTATGCACGCACATGCATCACTTCCCCTCTCACAAAACCACCTCATTAAGTAATAAAATCAGCCTCCTTCAGGGAAAGTTCCACAGGAATTATCACACATATGTCATTCACTGGCAAGTGATTGATTTTAAAGGTATGGAAAATTCTTACATTTGCAAAAGACTAGCCTAAAGTGGCCTTACTCCAGAATGATGGTTTAAAAAAAAATTCAGAGACCTCTCTCACAGGTCTCTGTAGGGTTAGTGAAGGGTCTCTGTGGAGCTGAAAACAAAATAGCAGCTAAAAATTAGAATTGGCAGGGAAGATTTGATAGTTCTGCAACCTATGGGATTTAATCAGAAACTAATGTCAGGAATACTAAGGCAGGATTTACTTTGATAGCAAACACAAAGACACATTATTTTTGGGAAAGTTTCTAACATATCAGTGTCTTGTTATACTAATTCTTAATTGTTATATTGACTCTTGCTACAATGAACACATTTAAGGATAATTCTGTTTGGAAATAATTAATTTTTTTCCATGTATGGAACGACTATGTTTTCCCTTTCTTATTGTCGATTTGTTTTCAGCCTCAGTAATTCAGGGTCTGCTTTGTGGGTGTGTGTTTAGTTTTGGTTTGACAGATTTGTTTACTCAGGTTCTTAATGGCTATGGTATGTACAACTGGGTGTGAAGAGGTATTAAACTTCCCTGAATAAGTTCTGGAAGTACAAGCAATAAACTGTTTTCTAGAATAAAACATTCATGTAAGGTATGAAGAAGGCAGTAAATACATTGTCCATATGGTATAAGTCCATGTGTTTCAAGTTTCATAATTTATATTTAACATACTGGTCTCTTTATAAAGGGAAGCCACTGGAGGAGCACAGAACCTCAAGGTAAAAGCAAATGTTATTCAGGGGTGTTTTGGTGGCTAGTTGGTTAAGCGCCCAACTTTGGCTCAGGTCATGATTTCATAGCTGGTGGGTTCAAGCCCTGCATTGGGCTGTATGCTGACAGCTCAGAGCCTGGAAACCTGCTTCAGATTCTGTGTCTCCTTCTCACTCTGCTCCTCCCATGATCACATTTTGTGTCTCTCTCTCTCAAAAATAAGTAAACATTAAAAAAAAAAAAAGCGCAAATGTTATTCAGAGATAATGTGCATAATACTTTAGAGATAATGGATGGTAGTTTGTACTAGGAATGACGGAAAGGTTTTATAACCTTCAAACTAGGAAGGTTATTAAATGTTTTACTTTCATTGGTCATTCAGTGCTTCTGTGATACGATTACATGGTTTATACGTAATATTTGGTATTTACTTTTGTTGGACATGACGGCTTCTGAGAGAAATGTTGGGGTAGAAGTGCCTGGGTGATGTACTTCATAAAGGTCTGACACTTGATCTTGGCTTAGGTCATAATTTCACAGTTTGTGAGTGCACTGATGGCACAGGGCCTGCTTGAGATTCTGTCTCCCTTCTCTCTAGCCCTCCCCACTTGTGCGTGTTTTCTCTCTCTCCCAAAATATATAAACTTAAAAAATTAAAATAAAAAAATGTTGGGTTATTCATTTTTATCTATCTTGAAAATACAAACTTCTCAGAGTCTTTTAAAGAACTTTTACCTGTAGGTAACTGAATATTTTAAGAATATTTACAACTACACAGAAAGTTTCCAGAAGAATTTCAGCAAAGTCACAAAGCTGAAAACATTTTTTTAGAGTGAGCACATTCTTATATTCGTGAAATAAAGTAACAGCCATCATCATGACTTGTCTCTCTTTTAATTCTCTTTTATTTTTGAAAACTAAACATGTTCACATAAAAATAAGATCAAATGTCATGTTAGTCTAATTAGTGTGTGTGTGTGTGCACATATACACCTGCATACACCAAAAGATTTTTACAGAATATTTATAACATCTTTATTTAAAATTTCCTTATTTATTTTGAGAGTGGGAGAGAGAGAGAGAGAAACAAAGAGAGAACAGGCATGAATAAGGAAAGAAAGAAAGAATCCCACTTGGGGCTTGATCTCAACTAAGTGTGAGGTCATGATCTGAGCCCAAATCAAGAGTCAGACTCTTAACCAACTGAGCCACCCAGCTGCCCCATAGCAGCTTTATTTATATTAGCTTCCA
This sequence comes from Suricata suricatta, assembly GCF_006229205.1. NCBI lineage: Eukaryota > Metazoa > Chordata > Mammalia > Carnivora > Herpestidae > Suricata > Suricata suricatta. The sequence continues at coordinate 61,620,307 of NC_043700.1, forward strand.
ACTGGAAACAGTCCAGGTGTCCCTTAGTAGGAGAATAAATAAACAAATTGGGGTAAATTTTTACTATGGAATGCTACTCAGCAATAAAAAGGAACAAATTATAGATAAAAACATGATTCAGTATACAAAGAGTGAAAACATCTTGCACACACAAACCTACCTTATATATGATTCTATTACATGAAGTCCTAGAATTGGCAACATTTTCCTAAGGTGAGAAAAAAAACAGTGCTTGTCTCTGGGGTTTATGGATACAGAATGGATTGAGAAGTGAAGCAAGTTTGGGGTCTAAGGCCTCTGGCTTTATATCTTGAGAGTTTTGGAGGGTTACATATGTGTGCACTTGTCAAAACTCAGTGAATGTTTACCCAAAGCTTTTGCATTTCATTATATGGAAGTTTAAACCCTAAAGAAAATAAACTTTCAAACAAATGCTAAATTCTAGTAAATGATATGTAACATGAAGTATTTAGGGGAAGTCTACTGTTACCTAAAATTTACTTTGAACATATCAAAAAATAAGATTGATGGATGGATGAATAGAGGGATGGATCAATATGTTATAAAGCAAGCATAGTAAAATGCTAAATATAGAAACTAGATGATAATGAATGTATTGATGTTCACTGGAAGATTCTTTTAACTTTTTCCTGTATGAAAATTTTCACAATTAAATATTGGAAAAAAACCTTATCTTTTTTGATTGCTTTTACTTTACTATAGCACTGAACAAAATAGCTGGTACTTAGTGCTCAATCAAGTATTTGAAGGAAAGAAATAATAAGTGGATACATAAATTAAGAATAGGAATTATGGGGCACCTTGGTGGCTTAATCGTTAAGCATCTGATTTCGGCTCAGGTCATGATCTCAGAGTTCATGAGTTCGAGTTCTACTTTGGGTGAGCTCAAGTCCCTTCTTCGGGTGACCATGAGCCCCACCTCGGGCAAACATGACCCCCGCTTCTCTCTTTCTCATTCTCTCTCTGCCCCTCTCTTACTTGTACCCTCTCTCTCTCACACACAAAAAAAAGGAATAGGAATTATGAACATGAAGTCCCTGTAAAATATTCAGTTTTCAGGGCCATTTTTATGGTGTTTCACTAATCATCCCCATGACTAACTAAAACCTGACCCTACTCTTCACTCATTCCCTGGACAAATGGTACCAACCTCAGCATTGCCAAATAGCTGAGATAATTCCAAGATAATCAGGTTCTTTCTCGACCACAGAGTGTCAATAGGTCTTTTAGATGGCCTCTGTCCCAAAGACTGGGGGAGAGAGGAGGCAGATGGAGGAGTAATAGAAGGAGGTTATTGTTTTGATTGTAATATTTTCAGAAACTCTGTACTCTGAGATGGATTCAGTAATTTGAAGTTTTTATTATTCTTTTAATGCTTAATTTTCCTTAGTTAATGGCTGGCCTTTCACATTTGTCTCTTCTCCTTTCTTCTGTTCAAGATGGAGTATGGATTTAAGATGGAGGGGTGTAGCTTATGAGATCTTAAGGTGGTAGGGGATAGGCAGGATTTTATGACTGTGGTATCCCATATTTGTGTAGGAAAAGCTGTTCTGGGAAGCTCCTTGAATTGCTGACTCTGATACAAAATTTGTCTCCTCTAAGTATCCTGCTTGCTGAATGCCTGCGGTAAATTGTAGTCTTTTATCCTACTTGGTCGTCTTACCATCTTCCTCTGACTAGGTATGGTATTGATTTCCTAGGGCAGCCAAAACAAATAGCCACAGGCCTGATAGCTTAAAACAAGAATTTATTCTCCTACAGATCAGGAGGCTAGATGTTAGAATTCAAGGTGCTGGCAGGTTTGAGTTTTTTTTAGAAGTTCTGAGGCAGAAACTGTCTCATGCCTCCCTTTCCTTGCTTCTGGTGGTTGTCAGTAATCCTTGGCATTCCTTGGTTTTACAGATGCGTCACTGTAGTATGCTCCTGTCTTCACATGGCTCTGTCATCTGTATGTCCCTTTGTCTCTTCACATGGCCTTCTTATAAAGACACCAGTCATTGGATTTGGGCCCACCCTAATCTATTATGTATCTTAACTAATTACATGTGCAAACATCCAATTTCCAAATAAGGTCACAGCGTAAAGTTCAGAGTGGATACATTTTTGGAGGATACTGTTCAACCCACTATAAGGCCACAGTGTGAGTCTTGCAAGTTTTGTTTAATCCCTGAAATCTGATTTTAGAATAAGCAACCCACCTTGTAGTCCTCAGCCTCAGGCCACTTTTCCCTGTTGAAGGAACCACTTTGACATACTCCTTAAATAGATTTCAGCTGATATTCATGTCCCTCTTTATTAGAAATGCAGGATATTCTAGTCTTTATTCTTATACATTGTGAATACTAAAATAGTGTTAGTGTAGGGACTATGCTTTGAGAACCATTGTTTTAGACTTAGCTAGCATAGTTTGTCACTTTGGATATTGGTCTGAAAAGATCTGAACATACAACTAGACATGTTTCCTCATACCCTCTCTAAGAGGGAAGGTGAAGATTTTACGTTTTCTACCTTTTCTGTCTAAGATCCCTTTCATCTTCGTGTAATAAGTTTCATTGGCTAACAGTTATCAGAGGAAGTGATATGCTAACTATTCTAAGTAAGAAACTGTATGGACTAGTGGCCTGGACTGGCTGCCAACATGTAAAATGGGAGATAAAGAAGTTTATAGGATTCTTCTAGAGAAATCCTGGCACTCCTTCAATTCATTATTATTTTTAGTTTAGAAGCTGAATTGTAAGTTTCTTTTTCTTTGCTTTCCAGTTATCTTAACCAACTGAATTTCAAAGATAAGCTGAAGTACCTTAAAATTTTGAAGCGTTTATTTGAAAACATTGATTTGAATCTGGTGATGCCAAGCTGAAAATGGTTAGGAGCTCTCTACCAGGAGGATATAAAGGATATGTTTTTAAAAAACTGTTTATTTTTAAGAAAAAGACAGTGAGTGAGCATGAGCAGGGGAGGTGCAGGTGATATGAAACAAGCTCTGTCCTGACAGCTCCATGTGGGACTTGAACTCATGAACTATGGGATCAGGTCCTGAGCTGAAGTTGGCCACTCAACTGACTGAGCCACCTGAGTGCCCCTGAAGGAGAGGCTTTTGTAGAGCAGACATTCAAGCAAAGCAAGGGACTTATTAGATTGGCTATAGCTTAAGTGTTGGCCTGTTTGGGAAAGCCTAGTTGGTTGATTGTGATTGCTTGCTCTTACACTTTAATTTCTTAACCTTGAGGCATTTACTGAAATTAAACCAGCTTAGGTTTTGGTTTTCTTACATAGGCTTCGAGGGTATTAGAGTCACCTCAATCTAACGGCCTCCTTGTTTAATTACTTTAACCACACCTACCCACTACCCAGGGGCAAGTGGAAACCTGAGGCTAACCAGTTCTTGTACATGAAAATGCAGAAAGAAGGGATGCCTGGGTGGCTCAGTTGGTTAGGCATCCTACTCTTGATTTTGGCTTACGACATGATCTCATGGTTCCTGGGACCGAGCCTTACATCAGGGTTTGTGCTGATAGTGTGGAGCCTGCTTGGGACTCTCTCTCTTTTTCTCTCTGTGCCTCCCGCATGTGTTCAGATGTGCACTCATGCACTCTCTATCTCTCTCAAAATAAAGAAATAAACATTGAAAAAATAAAATGCAGAGAAAAAAATAAATTAATAAAAGAAAATACCATACCTCTCTCAAATATTCACATTTTCAGTTTCTGAATAAATATTTATCAATTGCCAACAACACTTTAGGCAACATGTGTGTAATATTTCACATATATTGATTATTTTAATAATGCACAACAGATGGATGTATCCTACCATCCCACTGCATGTTGTGTTTCAGCATTCCCAAGTTGTCATAGCATTTTTTTTGTATTTTTCTCATTTGCAATTCATAACTTCAGAATTGTAGTCCTTATTTTTAGCTGCAAGTATTGAGGCTCAAAAAAGCTTAAGGTCATAAAATTATTACAAGGAGAAATCAGAAAAATCTCAGCTTTTATGAAAACTAATTTAGTGTTCTTTATATCTATCCCTAGAGAAAGATTATGTAATTCTGCTTTTAAAAATAGTATAATCTTAGGCATCTCATAGAATTTCTTAGGCTGAGGTTTTTAATATATAGGTCAAACAAAAAGTAGAAGAGAAGGATTGTCTTTCTGCTCCAGAGGGTTATTAGAAGAATTAAATAACAATTACTTGAAGGATTTTAGAAAAATTAAAATGAAAAGAAATTATATTTGTGCTAGGTTTACAGGTGCATAACATGGTCTCTTCTGCAGAGTGCTAGCTGACTACTCCAATATTCATGTCTTCCTTATTTCTTAATAATAAAATCTTATTTTTTAGCTATTTAGAAAAATAAATGCAGAAATACTAATAGAATTAGAATGTCAGCAGTTTGTAACCTCTGACAAAATACTAAACCTAGGCCATAATCTTCAATGACCACCAATACCTTTATGTTGAAGAGTGCCAGAAAAATGTATATTGGAAGAAAGAGGCTGACAACATCAGAGTTCTTCCCAATTATTGAATGTGAATTTTACTTATCTAAAAGTGTTCAGAAAATGTGGAACATAGAAAACAGGTACCTCAGCATTTCTGTTATTTGCAAAATCTAGAGTATGGGAAATTCCACAAAACAAATTACCCAGTTTCTTCAACAAAGTTTTTCTGAAAGCTTTTTTTTTTAAAGAGAAGTAGAACATACAGATTAAAATAGACTTAATTAGCATGTTATTCACATGCAAAATATGGGCTTGTTTTGATTATGAATTGAACAAATCAAGTGTAAAAATGTAAAATCAGGGAAATTTGAATAGTGATCAAATATTGGATAATGTCAGGTGATTATTGCTAACTTTTATTTTAGTTGTGATGTGTTATGTTTATGTTTAAAAAAAGTATTTTTAAGTTTTGGAGACATATACTGAAGCTTTTACAGATTAGAAGGTATGACGTGTGTGTTTACTTTAAAATAATCTGTATGTGTGGAGGAAGTGGTTGGGCATATGTAGAATGAAGTATGATGGACTATGAATTATTAGTTAAATTCAGTAATGGACACATAGGGGTTTGCTATTTCTTTCTTTATTATATATTTGAAATTTTCCTTAATGAAATTTAAAACTCAGTTAAAGGAAAACTAAAAGTGTCTGTTTGACTTTTTTAAGCCTACTTTTAAATAATTCATGGGTCAAATAATTTTAAATGAAAAGAAAGATATTAACATAAAATGTGGAAATTTAGCATATGAAGGAAATAGGGTCACCATGTCTGTTTACAATAAATAAATGGAAAGACTAAATTTAATGAACTAACATTTCAGTTAAATTATTTAGGAAAATAACAAAAGAATAAACTCAAATAATGTGGAAAATAATAAGAGGAAACACACAAAAATTAAGGAAATGGAAAACAAATGATGCAATGGAGATAAAGAGTATGTAAATAAAAGCTCTCAATAGATAATTACAGTTTCTTGGCACATTAAGAATAAAAGGTCATTTCTTTAATTTGCTAAAGTGATTCTACCAAAACCCTAGTGTTAATCTTAATATGAAAACATCATAAAAGATCCCTTTAAAATCACTGTTTTCAGACATTTTTGATCTCATAGCTATCTCAGTAATCAAGAAAGATCAAAAGAATAAATATTTGAAAGGAAGAGACTATACTCTCATTATTTGCAAATAATATACTTATTTACAAAGAAAACCCAAAATTATATACAGAAAAAATACTTGAATTCATAATAAATCTTAGAAAGATGTCTAGATGAATAATCAATATGGGAGAAATGTGAAATGTACTGACTGAAATTCATTTGCTTCCAATTGTGCGGTTTATAGGTTTGTGTAGTGACCCAAAAACCTAAGTGAAGTTTCCTAGCTTTTCGCAGACTGTATGAGGCCAGAACCTGATGCTGAACTTCACTGATGTTGAATGCAACTCTCACTGTAATCTTTAAGACACAGGTTGTCAACATTGACTGCATGTGAGAATCACATGGGGAGCTCTCAAATCTTTTAGTGCCTAGGTTTCACCAGTCATAATTCTGACTTAATTGTTCTGTGTTACTCTCAGTTGATTCTATTATGCAGTCAAATTGAGATCTGCTTTAAGAAGTGGGAAAATAGGGGTGCCTGGATGACTCAATTGGTTAAGCCTCCTACTACAGCTCAGGTCATGATCTCGCGGGTCCGTGAGTTTGAGACTCATGATGGGCTCTGTGCTGATGGCTCGGAGACTTGCAGCCTGCTTTGGATTCTGTGTCTCCCTCTCTCTCTGCCCCTCCCCTGCTTGTGCTCTATCTCTGTCTCTGTTCTCTTCAAAAATAAACATTAAAAGAAAAAAGGAAGTGGGAAAGTAAACAATTTCTGTACCTCTCCTCTAACCCCCAGGATTCTTGGCTTGTAATGTTGACCTTCGTATTGTGCTCATATGCAGGGTCTCCCTTACCTGAGTTATACAGGACTTCAGCTTAGTTTGGTGCATATTTGAAGTAAGTATTGAAGTTTATTTGTTCCTTAGTGCAGCATTTTCTCCAAACCCCTGATGATTAGGGTTATTTACTAAAAATACATATTTCTAGACCAATTTCTAGAATCTGAAGGATGAAAGGGTTTGGGAAGATGAATTTTGAATGAGAGCCCCAAATTATTCTTATAATTAAGTAAGTTAAAGAAAAATGCTGCATAAACGAAGCTGTTAACACTGTTAAATTTTAGTTTATACTTTACCATTTTTTAATCTATTTTGCTTATAAGTAAAGGTTTGTTTTCTATTAGAAAACATACTTACCTTTATTTACTTCAAAAGGCACATGAGGACATCGAAGTTCCTTCTCCCGGTGACATACTCCAAGGAGAGGACAGTCTTGAGCTCATTACAGATTTAGCTTCTGGAGGAAAAAGAAAGACATGGCATCACCATCATGGTTTTGGATAAACAATGTCTTTAAATCAGAAGTTTTGTAAAGATTACTATATTCAAGCCAAATGCACAGAAAATAGTTTACTTAAATGACTTCTGTAAACAATATTCCAACATGAATTATAACCTCAGCAACAGGAAGTATCAGACAATGGTGACCTACTTTAAACATTTTATTTTAAGAAAGCCTAAAGTAAGCTGGTTTTAACTAAAGAAGAAAAAGAAAAACAGCTAATTGCTGTTAGAGCAAGTGATCATTCTGACTCTGACTCTGACTCTGATTTTGATGGAGATTGCAATTACATTAAACTGTTTTCAATCTGCACAGTTGATAGGGAGTTATTAGAGTAATACTGTGGAATTCACCAATGTATATGCAAGTATATGTAAGCACATATTTCAGAGCATTGGATTGAATGAGAATGCTTCATTTGAATTGGATTTTATGATACCTTATATGTAAGTATATATGTAAATCTCATACGTGTGAAAACATCAGACAACAAATTTTAAAGCACCAGATATACTTGAACTAAAAAGATATAGTAAGTTTCCGCTATAAGAAATTATAGTAGTATGGGTTACATCGGTCCTGAATAGTATAATATCTCTGGTCTCTGAAATAAATTACATATATCACAAAAAGATGCTGTGAATAGGTGAAATATACTGCCCAAAACGTTCAAGATTAATATTGCTTTTCCAGAGCTAAATATTTCTTATTAGGTAATATGAGAACCATTCATTCTGATAAAATGGTTCTTTAGGATATAATCTAAAATCCAATTCTTTCATGCATTAAACTCTTAATGACTTTAGGAGGAATTTAATGCATTGGACATGAGGGAATTTAAGTGGAAAGACTTTTCTCCACTAAGTGAAGTACATTGTGAAGATACGGGAAATGTTTGCATTGAGAAGGAAAGCTGGTAAAAAGCAGATAAAGAGGGCCAGCCACATGTTCGAGGCTGGACACTCCTCTTGCATGCTTTTGGCGATCTTGCTTGCTTCTTGCATCTGCCAGCAGTCATGAACCAGAAGCTCGACTGTACTAGCCCCGCCCAACCCGGAAGCATGTGTATCTATAAAAGATCAGTCAAACCAGAGCTGGATACTCAGCCTTTGGAGTAACTCCAATGAGCCAGTACCTGTGTGAAATAAAATCTTTCCTGGTTCCCTGAGTGCGTGTCGCTTCTTCCTTCCTGGGCACCAAGTATTTGCTGTAACAGCAGAGCCCTGTTAATGAAAGTGTCTCCTTCAAAGAAATGGCTATAAATTAATCAGAGCCATAGACATATTTTGCCAACCTTTTAAATAGGTGTTTTTAATATTGGAAAAGACGTTGGAGCATTGAAATGAAAAATATGAAGCCAAGACAAATAGAGAACTGTATTGATTTTTATCTTTGATGGCAGTGCTTTTGAGTTTTTATTTATTAGTATAATTGACTTACTGATTTTTCAAGGTAAAATGAAATGTAAATATTTGTCGTGATAAGTTGGGATAGTTCTTCAATTATCTTTCCTATGAAATTTTTAATTTTAGTGTGTATATATGCATAAATGTATGTGTATATATAAGGCTATATATAATGTATATGGATATAGATGTATTTAGAAGGTTGAAGCTAAAGTTTAAAAAATATGTATTTTGGAAAATCAAAAACAAGAAGCTTCTCAATGACTATTTGCCTCTAAAATTATATTGATTTACTTTGTGTAGAGTATTCCATTCATTCACATGAACTTGCTGAACTAATTAAATTAAGTCTCTATCTACACATGTATGTTTACTGGAATGTGCATGTGTCACTGCTGCTTTTAGGAGATAAATATGGCAGTACCATTAGAAGTAAGTTTCAAAGGCCCTTTTATTAGCGAAGGTATCTTTAAATTAAGTGGTTTGAAAGGTACATTTATATTTTAGAATAGGAGGAGATATTTTATTGTACTACAGATGTAGTACAATGTAATGCACTACTGTAGGAGATAGAATTCGCTACTGACTTCAGTTTGTATCTTGCCCTACAATTTTAAATACATAGGAGATAATGTTAATTTGTGAAATAAGAATGAAGGAGGAAAGAGTGACTGCAAAGTATTATGCTTCATATTATGCTTCATAGAATAGTTACTGGTTGTTTGTCATGAGAATGAAACGGCAAGGTGGGCAAAACACGAAGTAGGCAGTCAAATAAGGACTAGTTGCATTGGTCTAATTCAAAATCCCAGATTTAGCTAACTTCTTGTTTCCAAATCCTGTATATATCTGTTGAAAGAAAATTCCTGTGGAACTCTGTAGCTAGATCCATTCAAAACTCTTGCTACAGGTAAACAGGAAAAAAGGAAGAAGAAAAGTAAACACACCCTTCTATTGGTAGCTGCGTTACTATTTATGTTCCTGGAAAGAAGAAATGATAAGAAAATCAACAGATATAAGGGATACTGTTATGTAAAAGACAGAGATCTGTGTCAGAGTAAACAGATGGAGACTGTGTTCCAATGTAGAAAAAATATGAGGGAGAAATGCAAAAAAAAAAAAAAAACCCGAAAAATAATGATGGTATATTTGACACGATAACAGATGCAAAATAGAGAGCGGTTAAGACAAGATGTACTCATTTATTTAAAAAAGAAGATAAAGTAAAATCAACAATGTATGCATTTCAAGGAATAGATACTTGACTTTAAAGGAAATTCAGGATATGAAGTTCTCTGGATATATCATTGGAAGACATTGTAGTGAGATCAATATGGATTCCTAAAATGATGTTGACACCATGGGCTGATGAATTTACTTGGATGACAGGTATTGCCTTTGAAAATACATCTGCTTATTAGTTATTATGCTATTGATGTAGTGGCCAAAGATTATTAATCCTTCTAAAGCTCAAGATGGGGAGAAGATAACAGAATAGCCTGAAGTACTTGGCACAAGAAGGGCAAGATAAAGTATCTTGATATTACAGGATCACCAGTGATCATCAGAACATTTGCTTCTGTAATCTTTATATCAGGGATAGTCTTAAGGACAGGAATTTAAAGGCAATATTTTCTTTGTATACATCCATCAAAATAAATCTTCAGAGGTGTCCTGAACTAGCATTTAGGATCTTCTTATTGTCAAATTATCTTATTTCAATTACCAAATTCTATTGTTTTGCCTTTATGCCAAAAGAGACTGTTTCTTCTGTCAGAAGCATTCGTGGACGTGTTTTTTGCAATCACTATTATTCCTAAATTTCAGAAACAAAGTTTTTTATTTTGAGAGAGAGAGAGGGAAAGGACAAGCAGGGAAGGAACAGAGAAAAAGGGAGAGAAAGAGTCTCAAGCAGGCTCACTGTCAGTGCAGAGCCTGATGTGGGGCTTGATCCCATGAACTATGAGATCATGACCTGAGCCAAAATCAGGAATTGGATGTTTAACTGACTGAGCCATCCAGGTGCCCCAGACACTTTAAAAAAATGTATTCTACCATTATACTAAGAACATTAACTGATTTTCTCCTTTTAGAATTCTGCATTCAAGAAGCTATGATGCTGTATTAAAGCATGAAAAGAACAGTAAATAACCGAAAAATGCAAGAGTAGTACATGCCTAATGATCCCATCACAGGAACACCCTTACATGAAAAAAAAAACGAACTAAAGCTCAAGGGAAAATTACTTTCCTCAATTAAAGAAAAGGCTTTAATGTTATATTAATGTTAAAATGAACAACTAGGAACATGTTGGTCCGCTGATTTGAAATAAGGCTGAAGATAAAAAATAGCTCACTTCTATTTTGTTTTTATCTTTTAAATACAAGAGAATTTATCTTCAGACCTGGAAATATATTACAAAGAATGCAAAGAGCAGACATCTTTCTGAAAGGTGAAGAGCCATTAGGAATGAGCACGGCTGCTTTTAAAAATTAATTTTCCTTCGAGCCTTGTTCAACTTATGTTACACAGTAGTGGAATAATTTATAGATACGGCTCAGTTACTCTTAAACATCCCTGAGAAATTATGAAAAGGAAAAGTGTTTTTCATATATGGAGGATTCCATTATCTTGATTTTTAAATAACATTATGAATTGGATTTTCTAAAGTGATAGATAAGTGAACTTGCTGTAAATTCTTCCTTTTTTATTATAAAGATTCTTCTAGTTTGGATTATGCAGTGTGTTCTGCTTATGCATTCTCTTCAGTTCTCTTCAGAATATTTTTCCCGTATTCCAGGCATACCACAAGGTTTTTATTTCTTAAAAAATGAAATATACATTCACTCACCCCGTCCTGCTTATGCTGTAAGGTGCTTACTAAGGAATAACTTGCACAGAAAAAATATATAAATAAATTGTATATGATAAATTTTTAAAATTCCCCTTCGTCATGGTAGGCACAGCTAGAATACAATTATCATCTCTGTAGAAGCCCCTCTTTTCAGTTTCTTTTCTCCCCAAAGAGTCACCACTATGGCAACTTCTCAAATCAAAGAGTAGTTTCAGGTGTTTTTGAACTTGATGGAAATGCTGTATTTTTGTGCCTAGCATTTATTATTTCATATTTCAGTTATGAGGTTCATCCATATTGATATAAAAAATTGTAGTTTAAAGTTTTGTCTTGCTGTATCACATTCCAGTATGTGAATATGTCACCATTTATATATCCATTCTCATGTGTTGGACATTTGGGAAGCTTAACTTTTGGCACTATTATGTGTAGTTGTGCTATAAAAATTCTAATCTACACTATGTATCTGCTGAATGTATTATATGCATTTCCATTGGTTATACACCTAGAAATGGAATTACTGGGTAATACAGTACACCTGTTTCACTTTACTAGCTATTGCCAAACAAATCACAAAGTAGTTGTGCTCTCACTAGTGGTATATGGGAGTTTAAATAGCTCCAATCCTTTATAGCAATTTGGTATATAACATGATACATTTTTTTTAAGTTTAGAAATTTTGGGGGGATTATGTAGTGGCATTTCACTGTGTTTTTATTTTATTTTTTATGAAAGTAAGCAACTTTTCTTTGTTTATTGTTCATTTGGATATATATTTTAAAGATGAAGTGCAAGGCTATTGTTCTATCTCTACTGGACTTTTTGCTTTTCCCTAGTGGTTCATATAAGTTCTTTATGTATTTTGTGTTGAGCCCATAGAAAAATTTAGGAAGAGTTACCTATGATATTGAAGCTTTTAATTTATAGCATCGTATAATCCCTCTATGTATTTAGATGAGTTAAATGTTCTTCTCAGCAGTGCTTTATAATTTTCACTGTAGAAGTCTTGGCTATTTTCATTAGTTTTATGCCTGTGTATTTGATGTTTTTTTTATACTACTGAAATGGTAGTTTTATAAATATCTTCTTGTGTTTGTTGCTGGAACATAGAATTTTTTTTCTGCATATTCACCTTGTATGCAAACTTCATATCCTGAGATTTTGCTAGATTTCATTTAGTGTTCTGACAGATTTCTTTGGATTCTTAAAAGACACAAATCACATGCAATGACCATTTTATTACTTCTTTACCTATCATATGCTATTTCCATTTTTTACCTCATTGAATGAAAAACTCCAGTTCAATGTTGTATCTAGTTGATTAAGAGAATGTTCTCAACTGGTTCTCAAAATCAAGGGGACATTTTTATGTTTCAAAATTAGGAATGATGTTTACTGTAGGCTTTTTGTAGTCATTTCCATTTTTGCTTTGCTACAGATTTTTTTTTAATGAGTGCTGATTGAATTTATCTAGTCTTTTCTGAATACCTAGATGTGGGCATTTCTTTTTTCGTTTTTTTCTTTGTTTTTTTTTATTTTTTATTTATTTTATTTTTTATTTATTTTTTGTTTTTTTCTTTGTTAATGTGCTAAATGAGATTGGTTTTTTAACAGGTTTACTGAAATTTATTTCATACACAAATGCACAGTTAATTGGTTTTCAGTATATTTACAGAGTAATTCAGTTATTACCACAATTGATTTTACATTTCCATCACCCCATAATGAAACCCTGTCTGCATTAGCAGTCACTCCCCATTTTTCTACCTACACAACCCTGCATGCCCTAGGCCTATGCCACCATCACAATCATTTCAGTCTCTACAGATTTGCTTATTTTTGGCTTTTCATATAAATAGGATCATAGAATATGTGTTGTTTGTGACTAGATTTTTTCCTTCAGCTTAATGTTTTTAAGGCTGATCCGTGTTGTAGCATGTATCAGTACTTCTTTTTTAAGTTTATTCATTAATTTTGAGAGAGAGAGAGAGAGAGAGTGTGAGTAGGGGAGGGACAAGGAGAGAGAGAGTGACAGAGGGAGAGAGAGAGAGAGAGAGAGAGAGAGAGAGAGAGAGAGAGAGAATCGCAAGCAGTCTCTGCATCACTGCACAGCCCGATGTGGGGCTCAAACCTGTGAAACTGAGATCATGACCTGAGCTGAAACCAAGAATGGGATGCTTAACCACCTGAGCCCCCCAGGTGCCCCAGAACTTCATTGGTAAAAAAAAAAAAAAAAAAAAAAAAAAAAAAAGGTTGTTTGTTGAGGCACCTAGTTGGTTGAGTGGTTGAACTTCTGACTTTGGCTCAGGTCATGATCTTGCAGTCTAGTCTGTGAGTTGAGTTCGAGCCTTGAGTTGCAGTCTATTCTGTGAGTTTGAGTCCAAGCTGTCAGCACAGATCCAGCTGTCAGCTAGAGCCTGTTTTGGATTCTGTCTCCCTCTCTCTCTGCACCTTTCCTGCTCATGCTCTGTCTCTCTCTTTCAAAAATAAATAACATTAAAAACAGTTTGTTTGTTTATTTACTTACATATTGATTTAGAGAAAGAGCACAAGCAGGGGAGGGGCAGAGAGAGGAAAGAATCTCAAGCAGGCTCCACACCATCAGTGAGGAGCCCAATGCGGAGCTCCATGAACCACGAGATAATGACCTGAGCTGATATCAAGAGTTGGATGCTTAACTGAATGAACCACTCAGGCGCCCCAAGTACTTCATTGTGAATGCCAATAATATCCCAAGTTCATGGATATATCACGTTATCCATTAGCTAATGGACATTTGGCTTATGTCACCTTTTTGACTATTATGAAGCAGTATTAGGAATATTTGTGTTCAAGTCTTTGTGTGAAAGTGTATTTTCATTCCTTTTGGGTTTGTATCTAGGAATTGCTTGGCCTTATGGTAACTATACATTTAACATTTTGGGAATTGCCAAACTGTTCTCCAGGGTGACTTCATCATGTTAAATTCCTCCAATGGATGGATAAGGGTTAGAGAGTCTTGCCAGAGCTTGCTATTATCTGTCATTTTTGCGATAGTCATCCTAGTAGGTATTCTAGTAGATAGTGAGAAGTGGTATCTGACTGTGGTTTTGATGTGTACTTCTCTTCTGATGCTGGGCATCTTTTCATGTGCTTATTGTGATTTTTATGTCTTCTTTGGATAAATACCAATCGGATAATTTATCCAGTTAAAAAATTTTTTTTGGTGTTGTTAACAGGGTTTATTTACCCTGGATATAATCCTTTATAAAATATGTGATTTGAGAGTACTTTCTGCCATTCTTTGGATTTTATTTTCAGTTTCCTTATAGTATCCTTTGACATACAAAGTTTTTAATTTGGTAAAGCCCAATTGGTTTCTTTTCCCTTTAGTTACTTGTGGGTTTTGTGTTATATCTAGGAAGGGTTTGTCTAACCTTAGTATGTGGAGATTTACTCCTGTTATATTGTCTCTGCTGAAGAATGTTCTATTTGTACTTTCATTTCTTTGCTCAAATTTATTCCTAATTTTTGTCAGCCTAAATACAAGAAAATATTTCAAGAAACAAAACATTTATTTGACATAAAGAATCACAATTCAGGGCATACAGATTTCGGTAGAAACCCCAAAGTGTTCCAATTACAGGAAGTAGTTTTTTTATGGAAACAAAAGATTAGTTATTTTTAAGAAGAGTTCATTGGGGTTGACTTCAGTAATTGGTCAAATGAAGCAATGATTAGGCAAAAAATGTACTTTTATCAATATTTTCATATAGGATTTTCTCATTCTGGTCAACATCTTGAAATATTGGTGGTTTGGCTCAGTTCAAAATTTAGAAAACTGGACATGCAAGACAATTCCTCTAAAATGGCTGTTCCAGCTCTGTTTTTAAAATGGCTCTCCTTGGGCACCTCAGTGGTTCATTTGGCTTAGCATCCAACTCTTAATTTCAGCTCAGCTCATGATCTCATGGTTCCTGAGTTCCAGTCTCATTTGGAGGTATGCACTATGAGCGCTGTGAACACAGAGTCTGCGTGGGATTCTCTCTCTCCTTCTCTCTCTGTTCCCCCCTATGTGTGGTCTCTTTCTCTCAAAATAAATACATTTAAAAAAATGGCTTTCCTTATGTTATTTTTGACATTCCTTTATTTTTTCTTGTATTGCTGTAAATGGAACTTTATTAATTTCATTTCCAAATGGTTTCTTGCTAATGTATAAGATTATAATTGATGTTTGTTTTATTGATCATGCATCCTGTAACTTTGCTGAAGTCATTTATTAGCTTTAATAATTTTTGTGAATGTAATTTTCTATGTATAATATTATCTCTTCTGGAAATAGAGATAGTTTTAGTTCTTCCTTTCTAATACGTGAAACAAAGGAAAAATTCTTCTTTGTCCTCAGGTCTTCCAGGTGGACTAAGAATTAAATATAGATAAGACATTAATAGGAGAAAAGATCCAACATTTCATCATGTGTGCATGGAGGCCCAGTTATGAAATGGAGACCTAAAGCAATGACCAAGGCAGGCAGTTTTAATACTTTTTAGACAGAGATAATAAATCTGTGAGGAATTGACAGGGTAAAGAAAATTTAATTGGGAGCTTCAGTTAGTAAAGAATTCTAAATAAATTTGGGCTGTGGTAATGAATTAGTAAAAAGTAACATGGACTGTTCATACAACTTTCTTGGCTCTAAACTTTCCATCTGTGGTGGTAAGGGTGTCTCTTTACCTTCTGGGATAGGGGGAGTACCTTTCCATGAGAGAAATTATTTCCTGCTTTCAAAGGTGTAGAGGAGAGTCTGAGTTCCTTCTTGTGTAGGCTGTAAGGTAACCTCTATTTAGACTAATCACTATTCCAAAGTGGCATATTTTGGGGCAGCCAGCTCTTGACTCCTGTATACTCATCATTTATGTTTATTTTTCCTGTCTAATTACCCTTTTATTCTCATAAAAGTTTGCTTAGAAGTAGAAGAGTAGACATTCTTGTCCTGTTCTAGGGGATAATCATTATTTCACCATTAAATAAGACGTTAGCTGTGGCTTTTCTATACATGACCTTTATCAGGTGAGGAAGTTTTTTTCTCTTTGTAGTTTGTTATGCATTTTTATCATGAAAAGTTGTAGGATTTTGTCAAATGCTTTTTTTCACCATCTATTGAGATCATCATATGTATTTTTCTTTTAGTCTATTAATAATCTATTATATTAATTGCTTACTGTGTGTTGAAGTAGTGTTACATTCCTGGGATAAATCCCACTTGAAAAAGGTATATAATCCTTATATACTGCTTGGTTCAATTTGCTAGTAATTTTGAGGATTTGTGCATCTATATTTATAAGAGATAGTGGTCTGTAGTTTTTTTGTGGTATCTCCGTCTAGCTTTGGTGCCAGGATGATGTTGACCTTATAATAGAATACGTTAGGAAGTATTTCTTCTCCTCTTCCGCTTACTGGGAGAGTCTGAGAATAATTGGTGTTAATTCTTCTCTTATAAGGATCTTTGTGACTGCATTTGGGATCTCCCAGAGGGTAATCCAAGACATGCTAGATTTCTTTAAGTGGGAATTGCTCCTACTGTAACTACATTTGGTGCATCTCTGGGAGGAGTTTAGGAACCTCCCATGCCACCCCCGTTTAGATATTGAAATTGTATTCTCATGATATTGAGGGTTGGATTTTGTTGTGTTCCCTTAAATAATGTTGGATGTTGTTTTAGAAGGCAATTACATTATTTGTTAGAATCTATACAATTTTTAAAGCCTTTAAAAGAAGCACTTTAGGTTTGGTTTAGATTTAATATTTCTTCTAAATATAATTTAGTCATTCAAATAAGGGATGACCTTTTTATGATTTCTACTGGATGCTGCAGGTCTTTAACAAAGACTCTTCATCCAGCTCTGTAGAACTTGAAGGATCCAAGCCTGTTTTAGTTTCAGTAATTATTCATTTTACAGCTTCCCCTATAGTCTTTTTTAGTCTCATGGATTTTCATGGTGTACATAATATAAGTATTGAGCAAAATACTCATGGGCCTTTTCTTCAGATTTCTACCATGAAAATTTCACCCTACTGAATCTTCCTAAACTCTAACCTGTCTCAACTCACTGTGAACCCCTGATTTAATTAATTAAATTTATTTATTTAATTTTATTTATTTTTTTATTTTATTAAATTTATTAATTTAAAAATTAATAAACTAGTTTTATGTTGCAATATAACCTATAAAAGCAACAGGTTAATGTGTTACAACATTACTAAGATATTGCTCCTGGAGTCAATTTTGTTAGAGATGATTTCTCTGAGGATTTCATATTTGAACTGTAGCTAAAGGAAATAGCCATGATCTGAGGAAAGAATATACAAGTAAAGAGAAGAACAACTGGAAAAGTCTAGAAATGGAACCAAGTAGATGTATTTCTGAGTTCAGAAGCTAAAAATAAGGCTATGTAGCTAGCTGGTGGATAGTGTTAGAAGAAAAAGTGATTAAAGGTGAGAGTGAAGGGACAGGCAGAAAAGGTAGGTGTGTGCAAGCAACATAAACAAATCATGAATGACTTGACAATAAACACTGTAAGATATTTCTGATTGATAATGGCTCTCAAAGAACTGTGTTGTTGTGAAATTTGACACTGATTCAAGGATTTCCAGAAAAAAATGTCATGATCACTTAGAAATATTTGTGCCCATCTGGTGTGTGTTATTGATTATATATAAAGATCACAGGAAGATAAAACTCACACACACACATATTTGTCAGTATCAAATGAATTGTATCATATGTAATCTGTGGCTATGTTATGATGTGTCTAGCATACAGACTTTGGAGTCAGACAGACCTAAGTTTGAAACTGGGATTTGTTAATTAAAAGCTGAATGGTGGAACTAGTATACTCCGTTTTGAGTGTTAATGACCTTATCTATAAAACGGATGCAGTAATACCTCATTTGCAACTTTATTTTAGGAATATTAAATAATGTTTATAAATATGTAGTACTTAGGTTCAACAATAGTCACTAGTCTCATTTTAAAGTTCTTTAGGAGAATTCAGTGTGTGTGTGTGTGTGTATGTAAGTGTGTAAAATTAATGATATGATCTGAGTTCTGGGTAATGAAAATTTTGGAAACAAAGTAAATAATCTTTATCCTCCTAAATAATCCACATTACTGTGATTGGTTTTAAATGTATTACAGATAATGTCCCTGATGATTTTTATATTAAGTAGAAAAAGAGCAAATAATATGCAATTTATGTTATACTCAGGAGGCAAAGTCGTTTTTGAAAGCTGTTTTTTAAATAATTATGTTTTTAGTTTTTTTTCATCGTTCATCTCAAGAGGACATACTAAGTGATGTGTCAGGTTTAATAAGAGACTTTATATTTATTTTGAAAATATATACATTTTTTGCAATGTGTTTATGTTATAATTTTTAATGAAATGCCATTTACAGGCATAAATTTGTTTTCAACTCTCAAGAAGTACTGGAAATGGCATAAAGTCTTAGTCACCATTTTAAAAATAAATACATTGAGAAGGCATAACAGTTATCCAAACTGTTTTAAATAAACCATTTGCCAATTCTTTTTTTATTAATGTTTATTTATTTTTTGAGAGAGAGACAGAGTGTGAGTGGAGGGACAGAGAGAGGGGGACACAGCATCTGAAACAGACTGCATCAGCTATGCTGGCAGCACGTGGGGCTCAACCCATAAACTGTGAGACCATGACCTGAGCCCAAGTTGGATGCCCAATCTACTGAGCCACTCAGGTGCCCCTGCCAATTCTTATATTTAAGTTATTTGGAGTTTTGCAGATGGAAATTGCATGTATCTTTTTCATCCCAAGTTATTCTAATAAGTAAGTTGTTTCAATCTTTTCTTCTAGGGTCAAATTGGCAAGGTTCATGAAGTGTAGGAGTTTTCAGATATCACCATGTGGGTGTATTCAGATAGGATACAATTTCAAACTTCTTCATGGATTTTAAAAAAGTTTGATTTATCTTTGCCTGCTAAATTATGTATTATTTTATAATATGCATTTTAATTGGCTTAAATTAGGCAAAGTGCCCTTGACTGCTCTTTAATTAAGCCTGCAAAGAAGCATAAACTCAAGAATCATAAATTTCTTTTATTTATTTATTTTAAAAGTTTACTTATTTTGGTTTTGAGGGGGGGGTAGAGAATGCATGCACCTGAGAGAGGGGGAAGGGAAGAAAGAGAGGGAGAAAGAGAATCCTTAGTAGTCTCTAGGTTGTCAGTGCAGAGCCCAGTGTGGAACTTGATTCCACAAACCATCAGATCATGACCTGAACTGAAATCAGGAGTTGGACACTTCCCTGACTAAGTCACCCAGATACTCCATACATTTCCAAAAGCAGACCCCAAAGAAGTATGTTTATCCTAGTTAGTATGTCTTGAAAAGAGAAATTATCAACTTATCATAAGATCATACCTTTTCTCTTTAGTACTCTAAAATTCTTAATATAGATACAGCCTGACATAAAGAATTATAAATGCCCATCTATTCTGAAAGAAATTAACCTGAATAAGTTGGAAATATTGAAGGGTTATTTTACCAAATGACCTGAGGTGTTCTATAAACTGTTCTTCCTGGGGGGAAAATGCATTTTCTGGTGTCAGTACATTGCTTTCTACTTCCAATCTAAGTCCATTCCCCCCCCCCCCATGGTGATCCTGACAAAGATAATATCACTGATCAAGTTAACTACCTTGACAAAGCAAAAAACCATTATTCTCATACTTTACATTTTAAAACATATTTTCTTTTAGGCTTTAGAACATAGTTTAAATAATAGTTGACTTACAATATTTGTCTAGTAAGTCTAGTGCCTGTGTTTTCTCCAGAAAGGTGTCTACTGATATATTTTTACCTATGTATGGGCCATTCCTTCTTGTTTCATTGGATCCCTATGATTGTTGTCATTGTTGAAAACTGTACATGAGGTAACTCTGGAAATCAGATTCTCCTGTCCCCCAGAGTCTGTTGTGATTGCTTATTATGGTTGTTGTAGTTTGTTTGTGACTTTTCTGAATGAATTCTGTATGGTCCATATTCTTTGTCATGCTTGGCCACTGAATTCTCAGTTAACCAAATAGTGGGCAAATGATAGAACAGATTTCCTTAAATTCCTGGACTCAATAAACCGCCAATCTTTTCCAAGGGACTCTCTATATATTGGAGTATGACTTTAACATTTATCTAGGTAGTTTAAAACTTTGCTTAACCTTCGCTTTCTGCTTACACAGAGCCCCAAGATCAACTAGAAGTGAAATCTTAGGGCCTTCCCAGATCTTTTCCTGTGCAAGTGTACATCTCTGCATTTGCATGGCTCTGCAGGTTGCTAGGATTATGTTGGAACCTTTCAAAGTTCTTGTGAATATCTTACTCCTCACCCTTTTGCTTAGACTACCATTTCTCCCAACTGTTACCCATTGGCTCAGGCCGTCATGACATTAAGACAGTTGCCAGTAAATATTTTCATCAAATGCCAATTTAGGAACAGCTTTTAACACTGCACAAGCTCTCATCAGATCTCACAAAAACAAGCCTGTTGAGTCGCTCTGCCAACAAATCATGAGACATGTAAAATGTCTTTGTGAATTATGTCCATCTCTCTTCATTATTGGGAATCTGATGTTATTGGCAATACTGCCACTGAGATAGGAAGCAAGGATGCACCTACAGTAAGTTAAAATGTCATAAAGGTCACTTTCTTACCAATATTCTGCCATGAATTTTGCATAAATGTATCCCAGGTTACTGTGAACTTTTGGTTAGTTTCCTGAGTCCTGAAAACATTTGTTCTGATAATTTTTGTGAGTGTATTTTTTTTTCCCACTGCTTGTATGGGGAGGATAATTTTCAGAGGTTCTTACAACATTATTTTTGCTGATGTCACCCAGTCATGACATCTTAGTGCAGCCATCATGAAGAGAGAAGGGGCAAAGAAAGGGAGTGGCTAACTCCAGGGATATTTCCAGCATGTTGGATACAATGCTTTTCCTTCTATATCATTGGACAAAGTAGATGCAAGGCAGTCCAGGAAACATTTATTCATAGTCGCCATATACCCTGCTAAAAATCGAGGCCCATTGTTGAGCAACCAGAAGAAAATGGTTATTATGTTAAAAAAAAGGCAGCTATAGTATTTTCTTACATACAATACATTTTCTATTGTCCAAGGGAAGCTACAAATTTTATTTCATATCATCCTCAAATATATATTTTTTTCTTGTGAGGGGACTCTAAGTCAGACCTATGGTGCCATCCAACCTCATCATTCTGTTCAGTTACTTTATCCAGCCGAATATTGAAGATCTCTGTGTGGTACACTGTCCTGTCCATCTGGCTCAGATATGGTTTCTTATAGCATAGAAATGTAAAAAAACATGATAAGTAAATTGAAAAATGAAGATAAAAGAAGAAATTCATCAGTGTTCTGCTTGCAGCTGTAATCAGACACTGCTTGGCAGGAACTGCAGATTGTCTGACTTCTCATGAGACTAAGTTGTTTGGTTGGACTAGCTAAAAGACCCTGGGTCTGCCTCTGTCTTTTCTGTGTCAGAATTTTGCTAAAAATGGTAAAATGGAGGCCAAAACAGCAAAGAGTCAGAAAACATCAGTAATGTAGTTTTGTTTTGTTTTTTCCCTCACCATCTTCTCAGTCACTGCACTGCTGATTATCATGTTGTTCTCCCACCAAGTGATATCTGGATTAATATTTTTATCTTTGCAAAATAGGGCACCAGGGTTTTATCCGTCAGGTCAGTACCTGAGTTCTTGAAATTTATCTCTACTGTGATCTGGACGTGAGGAATCCATAGACAACTTTTGGCTCCAAAACAAAATTGCTGCTTCTGCCACCGGCACCAGGATGATTCATGGCCTACATTTACCTCTTGGCATAAACAACACTAATAATCAGACCCTGGGCTTCCTGCTTCAGCCGCCTTGTGGAAAACATGTCCATTTCTATTTTATTTTTTAAACATTATTTATTAGAGAGAGAGAGAGAGAGAGTAGGGGAGGGGCAGAGAGAAAGAGGGAGACACAGAATCCAAAGCAAGCTCCAGGCTTTGAGCTACCAGCAGAGAGCCTGACATGGGGCTCGAACCCAGGAACTGCAACATCATGACCTGAGCCGAAGTCGGCTGCTTAACCAACTAAGCCACCCAGGCACCCCAAACATGTTCATTTCTAGACTTGTCACTTGAAATGGGAGCCTCCACTTCAAGGGCTTTCCTCTTGTCTTCCAAAATCTCTAGTGAGTGTGTCTGTCAGCTGAAAGTTTTGTCAGTGTATCAAACTTTATCTGTCAGATGTTTGGATAATGTAATAATTGATTCTCCAGGCTTTAGCATGCAGTAACATTTGTTATTGGGGGTTAAAATGGTATTTCGTGACTTGATTTTTAATACCTGCCAAAAATCCAAGGCAGTGGAGTCACAGTACAAAATATATTAATACTGAGTCTGTTGACAGCTACAGCTATAGTGTATGTTGTGGGACAGAGGAAGGCAGAGAAAACAAAATGACAAGAAGCATATCTTGCTTTGAAATAGAGTTAGAAGGGATGCCTGGGTGGCTCAATCGGTTAATCATCAATTTCCTGGTTGGCAGGTTCCAGCCCTGTGTGGGGCTCTGCGCTGGCAGCTCAGAGCCTGGAGCCTGCTTTGAATTCTGTCTCCCTCTCTCTCTATCCCTCCCCGACTCATGCTCTGTCTCTCTGTGTCTTTATCTCTCAAAAATAAACACCTACACACACAAAGAAAGAAATAGAATTGTAAGAGTGAGAGAGTGGGAGTTAGACTAATTAACTAGATAGACCAAATTACCCACTGCAAAAAAAGTCATTCACTTTTTTTCATTTGTTCTTTCTCTCCCCATTCTTCTTTTTCTTTTTCTCTCCCTTTCTCTGTTCTCTTTTTCCTATTTTTATTCTCTTTTCTTTATTCTTTTAGGTTATCTTTCTTCTTAATAACAATGGATCTTATTTATGTTATTAATAACAATACATGTTATTATTCTGTGTTCCATATCACAGAAATTTTATGGAATTCTGTGAGACACTTAAAGGAAGGTAATACCTATTCTTTTCAAACTGTTCCAAAAAATAGAAATGGAGAGAAAGCTTCCAAACTCATTCTATGAATCCAGCATTACATTGATTCCTAAACCAAAGACCCCCCCTAAAAAGGAGACTACAGGCTAATCTCCCTGTACTATTGCTGTATTCCAAGATACCAGTAATTCAAATTTGCCAGTACTTTAAAAGAATTATTCACCATGGTCAAGTGGGATTTATTCCTGGGTTGGTGGGCTGTATCTGCAAATCAATCAGTGTGATACACCACATTAATAAAAGAGAGGATAAGAACCATATGATTCTCTCAGTAGGAAATTCTGTGATAAAGTTTCAAACTGATTTAAAAAATCATATGCAAAACAGGATAAATCATTTTTAGATAGTTACTGAGTAATACTAAACCAATGGTGGGATTAAGTTTTTTAACATTTAATCTGCTTGTTTTTTAATTTTTATGTTACACCAAACTGTTTATGACTTTATTAGGTAATAGTTACCCATTGATATCTCATGTAATACTGGCTTATGGGCAGGCTCTTATCTTGAAAATTTATGACATTTGCTTTCTTCCTTTCTCTCTTTGTTTTTAATGTTTTTTTATGTTAAATTCCAAAAATTAGAAGAGGGGAAAACAATTTTTTAAAAATTGACACAACTGAAAAAAAATTGTTTTGTAATGTTTATTTTTGAGAGGGAGAGAGAAAGAGAGAGGGGGAGTGAGAGAGAGAGAGAAAGAGAGAGGGAGGGAGAGAGAGAGAGAGAGAGAGAGAGAGAGAGAATGGAAGGGGCAGAGAGAGAGGGAGACACAGAATCTGAAGCAGGCTCCAGGCTCTGGGCTGTCAGCACAGAGCCCGACGCAGGGCTTGAACTCACTAGCAGTGAGATCATGACCTGAGCCGAAGTGGGGTACTTAACTGACTGAACCATCCGGGCATCCCAAGCAATTTTATTTTTAATTTTTTGAAATATACCTAAGAAAATCATTGAAGAGCTGAGGCTCTTCAACTAAGGAAATCATTATAATCTTGAGTACATGCTCTCTAACACTAAGTCAGTGTGGCTTATTCTGAACAGTCAAGCATATGTCAAGCATTTTTTAGCTTCTAGAACACTTAAAAATTAAACTTTATGAAATGAAGACTAATTACATACTTTAATACTTTTTTTAAGCATTTAAAAAAGAGACTGCCTAGAACTCATTATTCATTTTAATTGAAAAAATATTTTTGACCCTTTGTCCTAAAGGCATTGTCTTCTCAGGCAAATGTCTTAGAGACATGTCATTTGGCAAGCATAATGTTAGTTCTAAAAAATCCTTTATTTTGTGAATTTATTTTCCTTTCATATTCTTTTATTACTTTTTGTTCACGGACACAAAAGACTGAACATGACATGAAATAATATATTGCTCCCTGGAGAATTACTCATTATCTGTTAGACATTCATCAAGTGTTATTAGGTATTTAAAAATGCAAAAAGCATAGCTAGTTAGCGACAAAGGCTTTCATATAATTAGTAGAATGAATATAATAAGTTGAAAAAATCTGTCTCCATGAAGAGAATGTCTTTGGGAAAAGTAAAGACTGAAAGGAGTATAACTACTTTATTTATTCTCCCAGCTATACTGTTTTGAATGGAGGAGTGGTTAAAATAAGTCCCAGTTGGAGTGTGTCAGAATACTGATGTAGCTAAGTGTCGTCTTCCAGACACTGACAGCCCTACTGGTACAGAAAGTGTGGGCTGGGAAAATGCTGGTATTTGAAGGGAATATTCTTTAGTTACAAGCTTAAATTATAAGAATAACACCGTTAGGTTTGTGTTTTAGGTGAGAATGAGAAAATAAAGCAATAAAAGTACCCAAAGATGAAGAAAAGAATGAAGGGGAAAAAAGACTCTTATTTTAAAGAGGTTCTTAAAAGATAGAATTGGGTATTTCATATTCTTTTCTTTTCCTTTTCAAGATAGTCTTTGCGGTATCCTATGTTAGTCCTTTTGGTGCTGTGACATTTCACAATAATGTGCCTTAGTTAGTTTTATTTATGGATATATATTTTCCTTCAGTGCTCAAGATTGCATGAGGATATTCTGTTTTCTTTATAAATCAGTACTCCCAATTAAAGGAAGAAACAATTTATACTGTTCTAGGTTGCTTGGGACAATGATTTATTCTATCTAAACACATTCTGGAAGACGCCGGTTTGGATAGAGATAAAATGTCAGGTTAAAATCCTGCTTTATTTCTTACTGGCTCTGTAACATTTGCCAAATTGCCTGTTGTTGAGACTGTGATTGTTCAGCTTAAATGGGGATCACGATATCCATATTTTAAGGTTGCTTTGATGGGTTAAGGTGATAGCACAGAGGAGAGTGCCTAGTGAAACAAATGAAGCATAAGATGTTCATAAAGAGGATAGTTTCTTCTTTCACTTTGTTTGTGCGGCTCATGATTTTTCATTTCACTTAATACTGTTGATAAATATTTCAGAGTTGGGTAATGATCCTTTTTTAAGAAATGGAAGGAGTTTGAGAGGCACAAACTTAATAAGTAGTGTTATTTAATGAAAAATGCCCTGTATAATTGTGAATTATTACTGCAAAAGAAAAATTTATCTGTATTATTGGTGACTCAGCAATAGTAAGCCTTCATCTGGAGATGTCTGCTGTCATTCATAGCTGTAAATGAACTGAATGTTTATCTAGATGCATTGTTACCTCAAATGCTGTTTAACCCCCACTTTGAGTTATAAGCATGTAATATAGGAGCATCCAGGACTATAATGCATTTTGTAATATGAGGAGGACTGCTTGTGTATCCTTCCCTAATATTATTTTAGAGGTTTATAGTCCCTCTGCCTGACAGACATCCTCTTCATATCCTATTTTTTTTTTTGAGAGAGAGAAATAGTGTGAGTGTGGGGGAGCATGGGGAAAGGGCAGAGGGAGAGGGAGAGAAATAATCTCAAGCAGACTTCATGCCTGACACGGGGCTCAGTCTCACCACTTTGGGATAATGACCTGAGTTGACATCAAGAGTTAGACACTTAATTGACTGAGCCTCCTAGGCACCCCCTCTTCATATCCTTTTGATTTAGCTATTGATTGTTAGGACTTAGAAAACTACTTATTTTTTAAGCTGTTCCTCTGTGTATCTTATTAATTAGGTGGCGCTTAAGTTTACAGAAACCCATATTTTGTAATTGAGAAAATATTATTTGCATTATCATTGATGTTACAATACAAAAAAGATTTAGACCCTAATCTGGCTTCTTTATCCTCCCTACCTCATAGATCTTTAGACCCTAATTCTACCATTGGGAAATTAGTTTAAGAAACAGTATTTTTGACCAATGATTTTCAATATATTGAGAAGCATAAAAATGGTTATTTTCTTGGGTTTTATTGTGTTTTCCTTGAAATAAAGTTGAACACATGACCTACTAGTGTGACCCATTCTTAGGGTAACTTGTGTTGCCTGGCTTGTAAAGAAGAGCTAGTCAAATCAATTTGTATGAACAACTTCTGATTTGAATCAAGTGGTGATGTCATTTATACTTGGAGGGGCATTCTAAGGCTTTAAGACACCTTGTCTAGGCTCAGTAAATGTGATTTTGTTGATGTGAAACAATGACCATCATGGATGAAAAAGGAAGAACCCTCCATATTTTCTATCCCTTCTCTAGGGTAGTATGACTTCTAGATGCAGTGAGTTTATTCATGTAGACTATCTGTAATACTGTAATTCAGTTGTGACACTAATTACTAGAGTTACTGTAGACTTTATGTGCATAGACTATTTTCACCTTAGACACCCACTGTAGATTACAGGGTTCCCAGGCCATCCACAGTTTTGACCAGCTGGGTCCAAATTTGGTGTTCCTACTACCCTCTCAGATTTAATAATTCACTAGAATTACTCATAGAACTGGACAAAGTCATGGAGGATCCTGATTATAGAACTTCTGTGTTCTCTCTCTGTGGAGTCAGGAGATAGCTGCCCTGGCACATTGATGTATTCAATTAGGAAGCTCACCTGTCTCAATACCAAGAGCTTTTTTGGAATTTTATTACCGTCATAATTGATTGAATCATTAGCTGTGTCATCAAATTCAATCTTTTTTTTTCAAATTTTTTATTTATTCTTGAGAGAGAGACAGAGAGAGAGAGAAAGAGAGAGAGAGAATGAGAGAGAGAGAGAGAGAGAATGAATGAATGGGGGAGGAGCAGAGAGAGAGGGAGACACAGAATCTGAAGCAGGCTCCAGGCTCCGAGCTGCCAGCACAGAGCCTGACATGGGGCTCAAACCCACAGACTGTGAGATCATGACCTGAGCCAGAGTCAGACGCTAAACTGACTGAGCCACCCAGGTGACCCATCAAATTCAATCTTTAGCCTTCTCTCTCCTCCCTGAAGTCAAGCTGATGGCACCTCAACATTCTATTCTCATGGTTGGTCTTTCTGGTATGCCCAGCATCCATCCTGTCACTACCTAAGGACCTCACATGAGTCATATCGTTAGCTTAAACTAAAAAGGGGCCACCCCATTTTTATATAAATAACAGATGTACTCTTGTTACTGAGAAAATTTCAGTGGTTTAAAAGCTCTGTCCAAGGAACCTGAGACAAAGACGACTAGACACATTCTTTATTATATAATACTAGCACTTAATTAGTTGCAACATGATATGATTATGGATAATAGAATTAAATACAGTATAAAAAAATCAAAGTAAGAGGCAAATGAAACTTAATTATAAGACACAAAAATAATATGCATGGACTTTGAAGTCAGACCTAAATTTGAATTCTTGTTCTAATATATACTTTGTGGTCATGAAATTGTCATTCTATATAACTCTTAGTTTACTCATCTATAAAAGAGATAACACTAATATTCATTTATTAATATTGCTCTAGGTAATATAGTACACCCATGTCAAGGTACCTATTTAAATATTATGATAATTAATTAAAAATTTTTTTAATGTTTTATTAAAATTTATTTTTGAGAGACAGAGAGAGACAGCGTGAGCAGGGGAGGGTCAGAGAGAGATACAGAATCCAAAGACAGGCTCCAGGCTCTGAGCAAGCTGTCAGCACAGAGCCTGACATGGGGCTTGAACTCATGAACTGTGAGATCTTGACCTGAGCCTAAGCCAGACGCTTAACTGAGTGAACCACCCAGGTGCCTCAATGATTAATTTAAAAAAAACCACTTGCTTATTATTTTTACATTTTAAAATTTTCTTGAAAGAGAGAGAGACATAGAGAGAAAGAGAGCCAGCAAGGGAGAGAGGTGGAGGGAGAGAGAGAGAATCGTAAGCAGGCTCCACACTCGGTACTGAGTCTGACATGGGGCTTAATCCCACAACCCTGGGATCATAACCTGAGCTGAAATCAAGAGTCAGATGCTCAACCAACTGAACCACCTAAATGGCCCAATGGTGATTGATTTTAATGTCAACTTGGCTGGACCATAACGTATCTGGATATTTGGGCAAATGTTATTCTGAATGTTTTTATGAAGGGGATGGATGAGAGGAACAGTGAAATTTCTGAATTTTGAGTAAAGTAGACTGCCTTTCTCAATGTGAGTGAGCCTCTTCTAATCAGATCAGGGCCATAATGGAACAAAAAAACTGGCTTCTCCCAAACAAGGGAGAATTCCCCAGTAGACTGCCTGCAGACTTCGTTGTCAACGCTGGCTCTTCCTGGTCCTACAGCAGACAGCCTTTCTACTCAAACTAGAACATTGGCTCTCTTGGGTTTTCAGCCTGCCTGAACATATTCTAGACTTGTAAACTTCCCAATTCATGTGAGCCCAGTTCATTCACACACACACACACACACACACACACACACACACACACATGCATGCACACACACACACACACACACACAGACATTCCTATTGGTTCTGATTTTCCAGAGAACCCTGACTAATTAAATACACATTTTTAAATGATTATTTTTTACAATCACTGTCAATCCATCAGAGGTATTCCATGTGAAAATTACTTCTCATCCATAGGTCATTAGATCATTGATCTCTGGATAAATGTATAGCTGAAAAGATGCCTATTTGTAAATATGCCAGCATTCTAGAGGTTCTGTCATATCTGACATTGAGTGATAAGCTGGGACAATCAAATCACCTACTTAGAATGTTCGGTAGATATTTTAGATTCTGTGAAAGATAAATCATTAAGCAGTCTGATTAGAAGAAAGAAAAGGTTGAATAGCTTCACAAACAAGATTGATGATAAGAAAGGAAATTGTAATTCTGACATAGGAGTCAGGACTTTAATCCAAACATTCTGGCTTCAAAGGTCAAGTTAAAAGTAGAGGATTAGATTTTCAGTTTTGGCTCTGACTTTTAAAAAGCTTGTAAGTTGTCACACCCGTCCTATCCTTACGAGGTAATTCTGGAAGACATCTAGGTCCTTCTATGCAGTAAAGGCCTCTAGTCCAGGAGGAAAACTTTATCAGTGTGTAGGTGCAGAGCCTTGGGTAAAGGACATTGTTCTCACTGTAGGCCCTCTGTCCTTCCTGTCTTACCTAAAGTGAGTGAACATTTCATAGACCAGAGACACAAGGCCACCCAAAGTCTGGGTTTTTTTTTTTAGGGTTTTTAAAGTTTTATTTATTTATTTTGAGGGAGGCAGGGATAGCATGAGTGGGGGAAGGGTAGAGAGAGGAGAGACAGAATTCTAAGCAGTCTCTGTGCTGTCAGCACAGAGCCCCATGTGGGGCTTGAACTCATGAAACTATGAGATCATGATCTGTACTGAAACCAAGAGTCAGATGCTTAATTGATTGAGCCACCCAGGCATCTCACCGAAAGACTGTTTTATTTTTTATTTTTTTATTTTTTTAATTTAAAATTATTTATTTATTTATTTTACTTTATAAAGTTTCATATTTTTTAACATATGCAATTATTTTCCATCATTTACAATACAGTAGTTGCAATGACACTCCAAACAGAAAAACAAAGTAAAAAATCAAAACACCAACTTCTGTTTCATGTAATTAGACTTATACAGAAATTAGAAGGTTAAGTAACAACTAGTTAATCACCTAATTTCACAGCTATCTGAAGTGGCAATCGTTATATAGCAGCTTATCTATGATACATTCAAGATAAATGATACAATATATTACTTGTTCATAGGCTACAACACAGCCTGC
>NC_043700.1:61650912-61651257 GCF_006229205.1 Suricata suricatta
CAAATAAAAGAAATGGACTAAACTCACCAGTTAAAAGACAAGATTGACAAATATAATACTAAAGGCTTGGAGTACACCAGTACTCTTATTTTTATTTATTTATTATTTACTTTTTTTAAATTTATGCTTATTTATTTATTTATTTTTCCTCCATAATATTTTATTGTCAAATTGTTTTCCATACAACACACAGTGCTCTTCCCTCTAAGTGCTCTCCACCACCACCACCACCTCTTTTCCCCCCCTTCCCCTTCCCCCTTACCCCTCAGTTCATTCTCAGCATTCAATAGTCTCTCAAGTTTTGCATCCCTCTCTCTCCCCAACTCTCTCTCCCTCCTCCGCTCC
>NC_043700.1:61651357-61683347 GCF_006229205.1 Suricata suricatta
GAGGTTTTTTCCTACTTTCTCCTCGAGGGTTTTGATGGTTTCCTGTCTCACATTCAGGTCCTTCAGCCATTTTGAGTTTATTTTTGTGAATGGTGTAAGAAAGTGGTCTAGTTTCATTCTTCCGCATGTTGCTGTCCAGTTCTCCCAGCACCACCTGCTAAAGAGGCAGTCTTTTTTCCATCGCATACTCTTTCCTACTTTGTCAAAAATTAATTGGCAATATATTTGTGGGCCTAGTTCTGGGTTCTCTATTCTATTCTATTGGTCTATGTGTCTGTTTTTGTGCCAATACCATACTGTCTGGATGATGACAGCTTTGTAGTAGAGGCTAAAGTCTGGGATTGTGATGCCTCCTGTTTTGGTTTTCTTCTTCAATATAACTTTGGCTACTCAGGGTCCAAAAGACTGTTTTAATAGAAATGTAATACTCTTAATCATTACATCCTACTATCACACCAACAGGACTCAAGTATAATAATAGTGGGTTATGGGTGAAAAAGCTTCAAGATATGTCCTCTGTCTGACTAGGAGTACTTAGGGAAGCCAAAATCAACAGAGAATAAACCAAAGACATTAGAGGAATATGAAGCCCCTTGTACCTATAACTATAGCCAACATTAAACAAAGAACAACTCCTAGCCAGGCTAATAAAATCCTCACACTAGTGACCTTTTAACCTCAATTTTCTATTATCTGATACAAGTCCAGCATTCAATAAAAATTTGCAGTGACTATTAGAATCATAAAAAATAATACTACAGTGTTAAGACCCAAAGCAAGGATCAGAGCCAGACTCCAATATGAAACAGATATTAGAATAAATAGATGGGGAATTTAAAATAACTATGATTCATGTGTTAAGAACTCCAAGGGAGGAAATAGGTTAAAAAAAACCAGATGGGTAGTGTAGAAGAGAGATGGAAATTCTGAGTTGAAAAGATATGCTGTATCATATGATATATGATATTGAAAAGGAATGTTTTTGATGAAACACTGAAACAGAAATGAAGAATGCATTTTTTTTAAAAGTTTATTTATTTATTTCAAGAAAGAGAGGGAGAGACAGCAAGGATGAGCAGGGTGGGTGGAGCAGAAAGAGGGAGAGAGAGAATCCTAAGCAGGCTCCACGCTGTCAATACAGAGGCTGCAGAGCCCGATGTGGCACTGGATCCCATGAACTCTGAGGTAATGACTTGAACTGAGATCAAGAGTCAGATGCTTAACTGACTGAATCAGCCAGGTACCCCTATATTTATTTTATGTGCAAAAAAGCCTCCGCTGTTCTCTTAAATTTCAATGAGATGTTTGGTATGGAAAAGTTTGTGATCTGCTGAGACAGAAAAGTATTGTTATCTATAACATGTTTGTTTATTTATTTATGTTTATTTATTTTTGAAAGAGAGAGAGAGACAGAAAGTGAGCTGGGGAGGAGCAGAGAGAGAGGAAGTCACAAAATCTGAAGCAGGCTCTAGGCCCTGAGTTGTTAGCAGAGAACCCCATGTGGGGCTTGAACACACGAATGGTGACATCATGACCTGAGTAGAAGCCAGATACTTACCTGCCTGAGCCACCTGGGCACCCCACTAACATGTTTCTTACATGTTTCTAACATGTTGCTTTGTCTAGAAGTATAAATGCCTCAACTCTTAAGCTTATAAATTGGTAATGTCCTTAAAACTAGATTACATTTTTGCCACCCTTATGGGTTTTGGGATGTTAAATTATGAATTTTTTAATAAATATGCATATTTGAAATCATAGTCCAGTCACAGAAATTCATCAACACTTTAATTTTTTATATCTAGTTATTCTGATTATGTGCCTTAATTCTTGTGGGAAGATAAATTACTAAATTCTTTTTGAGAATGAAATAGTGCATTGAAATTGCATTTCTAAATATAAGTGACTTAAATGAATTTGACGTATAGCCCTACCTCCACATAAATGTCTTTAAATAGGTTTTCAAAATTACAACTGACTTACCTTTTGTTTTTCATCTCCACCACTGTTGGTAGAAATATTTGCCCCATTTTTTAGAAATATAGTTTTTGAAGTTTGGGAGGAAGGTCCATTATCTACTTCTTTGTAGCTACATAATTTTAAATTGGTTATCATCATCTTTGTAGAGTTATATTAAATATCACTATAAATAGATACATGTTTCAACTAGCATCATCCTTGATAGTAACTTATTCAACTAATTGTGTGGAATTTTAAAGATTTTCTTATTCTTGTTAATAAGATTTCCTTAAAGATCTTTGTTTCTTTAACAGAGCAGACTTTTTTGGCCTTAGCTTTTATAACTTGATTAAAATGATACTTAAAAATGATAATTCTTTCTAGATATAATTTTCTCCTAATTTAACTGTTTTATACTATCTCATAAGAAAGGTAGTTGACCCAATAAATAAGGTAATCTGTGAATGTATGGGAGAACATTGTTAGGTCACATTTTACAAAGTCATAATTAAATCTGAATTATTAATTCCTGATTATCTAGAAGTAGGTTAACAGATTAATTCTTAGCAAGGACCTGGGGCACTCATCATCCTTTTGAGAGACCACTGATTGGGTAGTCAGTGATGAGAATTTTCATGTATCCTCATCAGAAAAATTTGAGAGCAAAACCAGGAGCCTGGTCCACTCCCCAAATCAGTTCCAAGTCTCCAACAACCCATGGTGGGCCAGCTGAGTCTCTATCCAACTTGAAAGTACAAGTTAGAAAGTCTTTGTTACCAGATTATTAAGGTAACTAAAATTCTTGTCGTTTTCCAATCATGTGATAAAGAAGAATGTTCTATGCTGTTTTGCAAATACTTTCTAGTACTATGTGTAGCCCAAAAGTTAGAAGTCATCAGCTTTATGCTGAAAATTTACCCAGATTTTATTTTATGAATAAGCATTGTTTGAAGATCAACCAAACTATTAATAATAAGAAGCCATAAACTAAATTCATGTTGGGCTAAAGGAATTTGCATTTGATCCATGCTAATCTTGTTCAGGTTTGGGAGTTTTAAAATCATAAAATAATGTGGATATGTAGCTTCTGTAAAATATGTATTGTAATGATGCCTTGTAAGGTCTAGAGTCTTACTTAAACCCAATAGATAATAAAAAAAATCCATTGCAGAGCAGTATAATTTTGTTGTAAAAAATATGTGCTTTTACGATAGCAAATTATAGCAAACGATTACTAAGACAGAAGAAAAATTTAAAAATTGCAAGTCCAGCCAGTGACTAATCTTGACTAGTCCCTTAAATCCCGTTAAATGCCAGTCCTCTGACATCAGCACAACGAGCTCAAAATAAAGTGATTTTCATGCACAGACTCACCTCATCATGAAATATACCTGATCCAGAACAACACTTCTTAAACTGTGTTAAGAGATTCTTTTTTTTTCTTATTTTCTTTGGCCAACTCGCTGTAGACCAATACATTTGTAAAATACAGAAAAAAAAAACTAGAAAAATGATGGTATGCTTTGATGTCATGACCATGCCAACTTGCTATAAATATTTCTAGACATGGAGTAGTTTGGTGGTTTGGAAAACTCTGTGAAGGCTGGATAGTAAATATTTTAGGCTTTTGGGCTATATGATTTCTGCCACAACCATTAATTCTGCCATTGTAGCTCTGAAGTAGTCAGAGACAACATGTAAATGGATGAGTATGGCTGTATTCCAATAGAATTTTGTTTACCAAAACAGGCAGCTGATCCATGGTTTTAGTGTTAGATTCCTGTTTTAAATGCTTACCATCAGTTTTATACTTAATTCACTGTGAATGAGAACCAGTTTACAAACAGGCAGTGATCTGTGGACCTCACATAGAATGATGTTGATCTGGAAGAAGCTTCAGGGCACAGTCACCCATTAGGAAGAATTTTGATGTCCCAAAATAAAGTCCACAGGGTCCTAAAATTCCCCTGTAATGGAGTAGATAACCATGGTACTGTCCTAAATTCTTGAAATTTCAAACATGGATATATATCTGAATCTTCTATAGTGAGAGGGCTGTCTTCATATGTATTCTGTATAGGAGATCTGTTCTAGCAAAGCTCTGACTACTTCTTTCTCTTTCTCATTCCCTCCAGTAATCTGAATATGAAGATTGCCCTGGCCTTTGTCTCAACCAGGCTGTATTTGTCTGCTTGTGGGTTGTGTGTAGCACTATGAAAACTAGTTTAGAATCAGCTACCAAATCATACCTGAATACCTTTATACAGGTTATATAACAGTTTAGTTCTGAGTCACAGTATGTATATTATTTTTTGGTCTTTGCTTCTAATATCAAACTGGGAAACAAACCCAGCTTTTTATTACATAAATGTCCTGGACACTATATAGCTTTTTAACCTTCTACCTTTTACTACTTTATCTTTAACAGAGTTCCTCCAAAAAGATGTTAAAGGTGTTAATAATATATAATGTCCAGTTTAGACAGTCAACTTTTTCCCACTGTGATCTAGTAATTGTGAAAGAAAATGAAGCTGTCTAATCTGTCTCATTTAATGATGGATAACTACTGACATATCTGTGTGGTTAGTTAATCACTAACACAATATTCTTGAAATACACAAATGCCAACAAACTTAGAGACTCATTTATCAAATTTACAATATGGTTTTGGATATTATGTGAAGTATTTTTAAGGCATGTGAAGGGGAAGGACAGTGAACTTGTAAACAACTTGAGAAACTAATGGAGAATGC
Organism: Suricata suricatta; assembly: GCF_006229205.1. Lineage (NCBI taxonomy): Eukaryota > Metazoa > Chordata > Mammalia > Carnivora > Herpestidae > Suricata > Suricata suricatta. The sequence continues at coordinate 61,656,070 of NC_043700.1, forward strand.
TGCTATGAATTTTGAGGCTCAAGATCACCTAATATGGATTCTGTCTGTCTTATCTCTAAGAGGAAATCCTAAAATAAGATCACCAGTGAGGCAAGCTTTGCATTCATCATCTCATACTGGTTGGTTACACTCATACCTAAGAAAATAGATATAAATAGGTAAATATGTTTCAATATACATGGGTAAATATGTATAGAGATTTGGAACCAATAAATGTTTTATGGGTAAACTGTGTAAATCATAACCGTTCTTTGCAATATTGAGATTTCCTTTAGGTAACACTAATCCAGTCCTTGGATGAACTTGCCTTAATTTGTCTGGTGGTGGGGTGGGTGGGATGGGGCGGGGTGGGGTGAGAAACCATGAGGATAAGGACTGGCAGATGTGCAAATCTAATGGATGTCTTATCGCATAGGCCATCACGTGGGGTCTCAGTGTGAAGAGTGTCCTAGCGAAGAGATGAAAACAGAATAGTGACTACCCAAGGATTGGTTAGGTGTCAGGGTGAGGAAGAGAAATGTGAGGGCTAGAATGATAACATGTCACACAAGATTGAATTAATTTAAGATAATGCTATATATACATGTGCAAAGTCTCCAGCAAGAAAACTATGCATCCTGGTGTGTGACACATTTACTCCAGAAATACAATATTTTATAATGTTTTTTATTAGTTTATTTATTTTTTGAGAGAGAGAGAGAGAATGAGCAAGCCAGCAGAGGTGGGGGGGGGGCACAGAGGGAAAGAGAAAGAGGGAGAATCCCAAAGAAGGCTACATGCTGTCAGCGTAGAGCCTGATACAGGGTTTGAACTTATAAACCGTGAGACCATGACCTAAGCTGAGGTCAAGAGTTGGATGCTTAACTGACTGAGCCACCCAGGTGCCCCGAAACACACCGTTTTTAATAATGAACTTAAAACTGCTTGGGGACTACCAAAACTACTTTCTTACAGAACTCTCAGAATAGTGTGGATGAAAGTAGTCTATTTTTTTAAAAATTATTTTTGGGAGACAGAAAGTGAGCAAGCAGGGGAGAGTCAGAGAGTGAGGGAGATACAGAATCCAGAGACAGGCTCCAGGCTCTGAGCTAGCTGTCAGCACAGAGCCTGATGCAGGACTCAAACCCACGAACAGTGAGATCATGACCTGAGCAGAAGCCAGACACTTAACTGACTGAGCCTCCCAGGTGTCCGAAAGCAGTCTAATTTTTTAAAGAATATCTGTCAGGAAACTAAATTGATCTTTTTATCTTTAGAGGTTAATCTTTACCCTACTCCTGAAGAATTATGAAAAGTATATCTCAAATGGTATAGAAAATGATTTGGTAAGACTTGCTGCCGATTATGTTCTAAAAAGATTTTATTGAGCACATGCAACTTAATTGCTGCATTTATTATTGAATAAGTACCAGTCATGCTATTACATAGATTTTTGAGTGAAAATGTGTAGATCATACATCCTTTAAGAGCTGATTCTGCTGGTAATAACCATAACTAGTATTTGGGCAGCTTTAAGAGTTTATAAACATGGCTATTTTATTTTATAATCTATTTTATTTTTCATTTTTCCAGAAGATTTTCGTCCTTTGGTAACACTAAGACTAAAATAATACTGTTTACTGATAGTCATCTCTGGAAGTAATTTTTAAAGATCATAAAAGTGAATGATAGAAATACACTCCATTATATGTTTTTCTCCCTATGCAAAATAAGTACAGTACTGATGTTGGATAAATAAAATTATTAACATATCTCCTACCACTATACTAATATGACATTACACTGAAAAGCAGTATTTTTGAAACTAATAAAACATTATTTCCCAGAAAACATATCTCAGATCATCATTTATAATCATGGTAGACATAAACATCTGCAAAAAATAAGGATATTGTCATAAAATGTCCATTACATTCCAAACAATTAAGATCAATTCATTCTGATAATATCTATTCAGCCTTTCCCCCTAGTGCTTTATTGTAAATTAAGATAAATATTTTCTTCTAATTAATTGAGTCATATTCTTTTACTCTTTATTACAATAAGCTATATACAAAGTACTGCAGAGAACAGGAAGATGGTTATAAATACATATACTCAAAAAGGCTTGATCCTTTTTACCTTAGGATGGAACAAAAATTTTGATTTTTTTTCTTTCTTCTTTCTGTCTTTTGAAATTGTTTATTCTAGGAGTCACATGAGCTGAAGAGTGTGATTTACGATTTTTCCTTAGAGACAGGAGAAAAAGGACATGGGAACTTAATAGCAATTCTGGTTTTATTTTATCTGAGAAAATAACTATTTGCCTAGGATATAAAGTAATGAAATCTAATTCAGGGAAGGTTTGTCTTGGCAGTGATGGCTGCAGAATCATCTGTGGTTACACACACTTTCTGAGGTCACAGTTTTATTGATGTTCAGGAAAAACTGGCTGAGCTTAGGCAAGATTGTTCTTTGTGGTTAATACATCAAATTAATCATGTTTTTTCATTTTCTGTAATTTATGATGCTTTAACTTCTTGGGGTTCCTGCTGGCCAGTCTGGGAGAGACGTGGCTCCCAGGGTTGGCCAGTTCCTAGGGAGAGTAAACAATTTGCCTGCTAGCATTACTTACATATGCAAACCAACCAATTCAAAGCTTATATGCCCAACCACCTTCTTTATCTAACCCACACACCAAGCCAATATTTCTCATGCCTTAAGTCACTCAAGGGCCAGACACTGGGCAACTTGAGACCACTCCTAAAACCCATGTCCTGCCCAAAGCATTCGAATTCTTTTAATGTTTTTATTTAGTTTTGAGAGAGACACACACACACACACACACACACACACACACACACACAGCATGAGCAGAGGAGGGGCAGAGAGAGAGGGAGTCACAGAATCTGAAGACAGGCTCCAGGCTCTGAGCTAGCTGTCAGCACAGAGCCTGACATGGGGCTCGAACCCACAGACTGTGAGATCATGACCTGAGCCGGTCAGATGCTTAACTGACTGAGCCACCCAGGCACAACCCTTGCCCAAACCACTCAAAGTATCCAGTTCTAAGCTTCTTTAAACTTGCTAACCCTGCATAACCCATTCTTTCCCGCCGAAACCACAATAAAGGCTCTGGGCTGTAGGTTTTCCATCACTTCTGCCTCTCAACAGACCCTGCTGTTTCCCTCTATGGCACTGACTTGTATGGCATGCTTTTTTTCTTGAGGATTGTAAATGATAAGCTCTTCTTTCAAAGGCTGTTTTCTCTATGTTTGTCAGCTTACCATACATGATTAAAACAAATCCTGAGTACATTTTAATGTATGTGCCAATTCATTGTTCTCTAGATATGGTATCTGTTTTATGTAAGATGGTCAAAATAGAAATGTTGCTACTTGGACTCGCTATCTTTTACAATTCCCCTAGGACCTAGGCTATTTATTTACAAGGTCAACAGCAAGTAATGAATTAAAAAATGAGAGTTTCTTTAACCCTGGCACATGAAAAGATATCCTAGAAAATGCCACATATGGTGCATCAGTTCTTTAAATTTGGGGATCATATATTTATTTCATACTACTTTTTGATAGTTAAAATCGAAGGAATATCTGGCAAACATTAAAGCAGTAAAGTTCAGGGCTATTTATCTTTGCCAAGAACATAGATTCTGCCAATTAGAGACTGCACAAACTATTATTAAAATTTAACAAGCACGGTTGATTGCTGGGAAATAGTTCTTGCCAATTCATATAGCATCTCTCTGAAGTCTGGCTTTTAAAAAAATGTTTATATTTTTTAAGTAGTCTCCATGTCCAGCATGGAGCCCAAAACAGAGCTTGAGCTCATGACCCTGAGATCAAGAGCTGAGCTGAAATCAGGAGGCAGACATTTAACTGAGCCACCCCGGTGCCCCCAAATCTGCCTTTTTATACATTTCTGATCTACAGTGAATCAATAGAAGTTGATTTTACCATGCAATCAGCAGTTTTCAAGATGTTGTGGAAGTATAAATCATACAAATTACATGTTACTAAGTGAATGAAGCTAATATGAAAGGGCTACAATACTATGTTTCCAACTGTATGACGTTCTGGAGAAGGCAAAATTGTGGAGACTTTAAAAAAGTAAGTGGTTGCTAGGGGTTGGAAGAGAGGGATGAACAGATGGAGTACAGAGGATTTTTAGAGCAGTCAAATGGTACTATAATGGTGGAAATATGTCATACATTTGTCTAGAAGGTGCAGCATCAAGAGTGAATTCTAGGGGAGCCTGGGTGGCTCTGTCAGTTAAGCATCTGATTCTTGATTTCGGCTCAGGTCATGATCTCATGGTTCATGGGTTCACGCCTTGCATAGGGCTCTGTGCTTAGGATCTTCTCTCTCTTGCTCTCTCTGCCCCTCAATCTTGTGCACATGCTCTCTCTCTCTCTCTCAAAATAAATGATTTAAAAAAACAAAAAAAAAGAACAAATAAAAAAGAGTGAACTCTAATGTAAACTCTGGCTTTTGGGTAATTACTATGTGTCTATGTAGGCTTACCATTGTGACACATATAGCACTCTAGTAGAGGATATTGATAAGGGGGGAAGCTAACCATGTGTGGGGGCAGCTGGTATACTGGAATCTCTCTACCTTCCTCTCGATTTTGCTGTGAACTTAAAACTCTAAAAAAAAAAAGGTATTTAAAAGGGGGTTGTGTGACTTAAGCACATTATAGCTATTCAGCTTAAGACACTGAAGTAGTTATGGTGTATGTATGGGTGCGTGTGTGCGTGTGTGTGTGTGTGTGTGTGTGTGTGTGTGTGTTCGTGTGGTTTCTTTGCACTGGGACATTTCACACAACAAAGAATTGGATAATCCAAGTTCTAGCCAATGCAGGAAACAAACTACTCTCAAAATCTTGACAACAATTCAGGGACTTCACTTCTAGATCCCTGCTGCTCCAAGTGTGGTCTTAGCATTAGCTACAGCCTTACCACTTGGGAGCTAGTGAGAAATGCAGAATGTCAGACACACTGAATCTGAATCTGCATTTTAATAAGATCCTCTGGTGACTGTATGCACATTGAAGTTTGAGAACTGCTGCCCTACATGACAGTCTTTTACATGATTCAATTAAAAATTGTAGCGTCTTTGTTTTTCAGTTGGATGATGAAACATAAATGAAATGTCAAGAGACAGTCCTTTAGGCCAGAGTCCAGCAAAGCAACGATTTATATCCAACAAAGGTATTTGCACTAATATTCATTAATGTAATTTTTTTCTTTTGTACAGCAGTTGCTCTTATGCATAACTATTATGTAAATACGTAGAGACAACTGGAATTGGAACCGGCTGGAGTCTCTAATAATGAGGCCGAGAAATAAAAGTGAAACTTAGGGCAACATAGAGTATGCATATTGTTATGCATAGTCTTGCCTCTGTCTTAATGGGTTTGAAGAAATCATACACATTAATTAAATTTAACCTATTTTTAATTGTTTTTCAAATGAAACAATATTTTGGTATTTAGTTGTGCTTCTAGCATTCATCGTAGTAGATGTGAATATGTTTTCAGCCTCAGACTCTAATTTGAGATCATTGCAAGTACAGATCTTTCATTTTCTTAAAAATGAAAAGAATCATAACGTTGGGTAATGAGCAAGGTAGAGAAGACAAAGATTTGGACTACATTCCTTCAGAGGGTCTCAAAGGACTCCAGAATGGAGAAAATTGAGTTAAGCTGTGGTTAAAAGAGATAATATTTTTATACCTTGAGATTTTTAGGTTGTAGAAATAGCATTTTAATTTACACAATCCCATCTACTTTACCACTGTCTGTATTTAGGGAGTTTGGTGAAATACAGGATCCTGGGAGAGATTTTTGAGAGATAGTTGCTTTTTCTTGACTGTTTCAGGCAATTTTTCCATTTTTAGAAAAGTTAGCTGCTGTGTTTTATCAAAAAAACTACAAGCCATAATGGTATTATTTTAAAGAGATTTGATAAAAATCAATTTTATAATTGCCCCTGTCATTATGCTTCCCATACTCTTTATTCCTTTGTGTAGATCTTTATTTTCATCTGATACCATTTTTCGTCTACCTGAGGGATTTCTTCACATTTCTTGTTAGGGCCGGCCTGCTCTTGATGACTCTTTCCAGCTTTTGCGTGTCTGAAAAGCCTTTCACCTTCAGTTTTGAAAGATTTCCTCTGGATAGTGAACTCTAAGTTGACAGTTTGACAATTTGATTTACTTTTTCCTTTCACTGCTTTATAAGATATTGTTCCACTAGGATTTGCTCTCATCTTTAGCTTTTGTTTTTTATATGTATTTCCCCGCTTGGATGCTTTTAAGCTGTTCATTCTGTCACTGTTTTTAAGCAATTTGATTAAACTGTGTCTTGGTGTAATTTGTTTCTTTTCAAATTTATATGCTTGGGGATAGTTGGACATCTTGGATATGTAGGCTAATAGTTTTCATAAATTTTTGACAAATTTTGGTCATTATTTATTGAAATAATTGACCTTTGCCTGCTTTCTTGTAGGATTTGAAGAAACATATATTTGTCTAAACAGTTTACAGATGCTCTGCTTATGTGTGTGTGTGTGTGTGTGTGTGTGTGTGTGTGTGTCTCTGTTTCATTTTGGATAGTATCAATTGCTGTCTTTAAGCTCACTAACTTTTTCCCCTGCAGGATCTATTCTACTTTTTCTATCCATTGTAGTTTTTATCTCAGATATTGTAGTTCTTCGTCTCTAGTTCTCTTTGGATGTTTAGTATCTTCCATGTCTGTCTTTAGTATGTTTAACTTAGCTTCTTGAAAACTAGTAACATTTTACTTTCTTGTCTACTAATTTTATTATCTATGTCATTTATGGAAAAGTTTGGTCAACTAAGTTTTTTCAGTATGGGTGGTATTTTTATGATATTTACCTACTTGATAATTTTGTTATTGGATTTCAGACACTATGAAATGTACCTTATTGGGTGCTGGATATTTTTGTAGTTTTAAAAATATTCCTGGGCTTTGCTCTGGGAGGTGATTGAGTTATTAGGAAAAATGTTTGGTCTTTTTTTGGTCTCATTGTTATTTTGTGTTAAGTAGAACCTGAGCAGCACTTAGTCTATGATTACTCTTCTGCACTGCTGAAGTGTCCTCCTAGTAGTCTAACTAATGTTCCTCCATGATGAGGTTTTTCAATCTGGCCTATGTGAACTTTGGCCACTAGTTTCCTCAATATTGTGATGTATCTCTTTTTCCAGACTTTAAGAAGTTTCCTCACACATACATGCTGATAAATCCTCAATAGAACACTCAAGAGGGAGCTTCTCATATCTCTGAAGTTGTCTCTATATGCAGCTCTTTTCTCCAATACCATGCCTACAAACTCTAACTCCCTGGACCTCCATCCAGGTCAATCTCTTTAATGCAGAGAGAGCGTCTGACTCTGCCTTGTTTTCTTTTTCTTGTCCTGCAGATTGAAAACTCTATTCAGGCAGAAAGCTGTGTCCATCAAGGGATTACCTTGTTTGTTTTCCATTTCTCAGGGATTGCTGCCTTCCACTGCCTGATGTCCAGTATGTTTAGAGCTCAGGTAGGAGAGTAAATCTGACCCTTCTTGATCCTTTTTGGACCAAAGAAGAAATTCTTGGGCTACTAGTTTAAATCAATGTTCTTTAGTCTTTTTTATAGCAGAAAATATGCCTTTTATAACATGGAAATATGGAATTAGAAATATAGAAATATATAACTAGAAAGTTCTGAGAAATACTGAGTTGATATTATATTGTTTTTATGGAAGGTAGATAGTTTTTTGGTTTTATCCATGGATCCTTCTATAAATCATAGATTTTGGTCACTCTTTCCCCAACCTTAAATATGTTAAATGTTTCTCCCGTTAGATCCTCGGATCCTCTAATCCTGACCACATTAAGATCCATTAAGACCACATTAGGATACACACACACACAGACACACACAGACACACACACACACATCTAATTCTAACTTGCCCCCAAAAAACCATAATATCCTAATTTGTAATGAGAAACAATATTAGGCAAGGGATTACATTAGAGCATTTCTAATTTTCCTCATTTGAAAGTACTCTTTACCAGACAGAAAAGTATCTTATAACACCAAAATATATAAATACATAAACAAATAGTTAACCTATACTAACTTATAACTAGCCAGTTAGATGGTAGACATAACAACCATTGATATTTCCCAAAATATTCAATATAAGTCAAGCTATAAAATTACATCAGTCACACCATCTACTACTTTGCATTCATTTACTTTCAGTTATTTTATTTAAACTATGGTCATATCCTTCTGCATACTTATGTTCTTTCTCTGTGGTATCAAAACCAGCTTTTAGGATCTTCATTATATACTGACACTGTATGAGCAGAGTTTTACGTACTTTATCAAAGGAAGTAAACCCATCTATTGTAAACCAAAATTGTCTAATTAGCCAGAAGATTAATGGCAATGTGAGATATAATGGTAAAATTAATTGTATCCTAAAAGTATCCTATGTGCCCTCAAGGTGAAAGTAAAGATAAATATAAACAACCGATGAAGATTCTTTTCCTCCAACTAAGTGATGAAGTCTTCAACAGAGTGTGGCTTAAGGTTGGAGTTAAGGAACTGTAGGTATTGTTTTGCGAAAGAAGATTTAAAATAAAATTACCATTGCTAAGGGACTCATTCAAATTGGAGTTAGAAGGACATTGAGAAGGCAGGGTCCCTGAACTTCGGACTTTTATCAATTGTGATTTGTCAGTTGCAACTCCACTACCTCCTAGAATACATCCTTCTACTTTGGATTGAATTTGAGATAAGGTAATACCTGCTAGCAAAATAGTCAATTGTGCATTATGTGGTGAGTTTAAACTCTTCCAACACCAATCATAAATCTTTTAAAACAAGTTATATATCTTATGGTTTTTGTGCAATTGCAAATGGGATTGATTCTTTGATTTATCTTTCTGCTGCTCCGTATTGGTGTATAGAAATGCAACCGATTTCTGTATGTTGACTTTATATCCTGTGACTTTGCTGAATTCATGGATCAGTTCTAACAGTTTTTTGGTGAAGTCTTTGGATTTTCCATGTAGAGTATCATGTCATCTGCGAAGAGTGAAAGTTTGACTTTCTCCTTGCCGATTTAGATACGTTTTATTTCTTTTTGTTGTCTGATTGCTGAGACTAAGACTCCCAATGGTATGTTGAACAGGAGTGATAAGAGTAGACATCCCTATTGTGTTCTTGACTAAAGGGAGAAATATCTCAGTTTTTCCCTTTGAGGATGATATTAGCTATGGTCTTTCATATTATGGGTTTTATGATGTTGAGGTATATTTCTTCTATCCCTACTTTCTTGAGGACTTTTATTAAGAAAGGATGCTGTGTTTTGTCAGATGGTTTTTCTGCATCTATTGAAAGGATTATATGGTTATTATCCTTTCTTTTATTAATGTGGTGTGTCACATTGATTGATTTATGAATATTGAGCCAGCCCTGCTCTTAAATACAAAGAATAAACTGAGGGTTGCTGGAGGGGAGATGGGTGAAGGGGATGGGCAGTAAGGAGGGAGCTTGTTGGGATGAGCACTGGGTGTTATGTGTAAGTGATGAATCACTGGGTTCTACTCCTGAAACCAAAGCCACACTGTATGTTAACTAACTTGAATTAAAGAAAATAAAAATAAAATAAAATTAAAACAGAACACACAAAGCAAGTTATGTAACCTTGTGACTTTGCCTTTGTAAGCCTTCATTCCCAGCTAGAAATTTGGAGCACACTTGCAATTTTGGTCAATTCTGTGTCTTCAGGATTGCAATCCTTAAAAACTCAAATAAATACTTTGGTTGCTTTACAGTCTCTTCTTGATCAACAATTTTATAAAACTTTACAAAATCAAGCAACTGGGTTCTTACCTAATTCCAGTCAAGATGCCTTAACACTTTCTTAGAGTGAGAAGTAGTCTGACATTGGATACTACTCAAAACAACGTGTTATTTTCATAACAAAATATTATATAAAATAAAAAATACCGATGTACATATTTCGTTAACCATTTGAAACTGTTTAGAGAAGTAACTCTAAAGATAGTTTTGTTCATGGTAGGTAGGCACAAAGGCCTATGTGATCATTAATCAGATAAAATATTCCATTGTGACAAATAATTAATATTGTCTAAGGTGTTATTTCCTTGGGGATATTTTGTACATGTGTGCTTTAAAGAACTACTGCATATTTTTGATAAAATAAAGGATTTAGGGGGTGCCTGGGTGGCTCAGTCAGTTAAGCCTCTGACTTCGGCTCAGGTCAGATCTCACATTCGTGCGTTCAAGCCCCGTGTCAGGCTCTGTGCTGACAGGTAGCTCAGAGCCTGGAGCCTGCTTCCGGTTCTGTCTCCTCTCTCTGCCCCTCCCCCTCTCATGCTCTGTCTCTGTCTGTATCAAAAATGAATAAAACATTAAAAAAAAAGGATTTAGGTCATGGAACTATTTGAAATTTGTAATAGTGAAGGATTTTTTTATATTATTAGTGAATAAACTCTAGAAAATATGAATTCATTAAATATATTTTATTCAGAGAATTTCAAAAATTATTTTTATAGGCTCTCTTGTTTGTATATCAATATATCAGCAGTTATATAAACTGCTAGATGAGACACCAATAATCTTAAAGTTATGATTTTTACAAACATACTTTTGCTATATAACATTTTTCCTGAAAATTGAAACCATTTGTCTTGATAGCCAACTTACTCTCATTGAACATATTAAATTATTTGCTAGATATAGCTAAATAAAAAGTAATTTGGAACTGTTCAAATATCAGACTGCCTCAAGGGTAACATATTATTGGAGAGTACTGCTGTTGACTAAATTATACAAGATTGTTAGATACTATATCAGTCCAACTTAATGTGCCATGTTGTAGAGATTAGACCTGTTTATTAACAATGTGACAGGTCTCCGATGAAGCCTGTGGAAAGTTTCATTTAAAAATGGCCATTTGGGAAAGAGGTGCATTTTATTAAGAGGTGATCAACTTATTAACATTAACTTAAATTTCTGGCAAATGGTTGCCATAATACATTTTGTAATAGCATTCTTTATTTTCAATACGATTTCATACAAGACCCCATCTGGCCATGCATTTGGCCATAGGTACAATCTCATTTCCTGCTTCTCATCACACTTCCACTCCTATCCAGCCACTTTGGCACCCTCACTGTTAGTCAAGTATTCCAAGCCCACTCTGTCACAGTGTCTTTATAATCACTGTTCCTTCAACTTGAAGCATTCTTCCCCTGAATATATGCATGGCTCCCTCCTTTGGTTTTATTTGAGTGTCTACTCAAATATCCTTTTAGTTCTGCCTTCCCTGACTACCTTATTTAATTAACACCCCTCCCCTGTCCCACTTATTCTTGAAACTCTACCCTAACTTATTTTTATTCATACCATATACAATATATTTCATATTCATTTAATTATTTCCTCTCATTGGAATGTGAGCTTTAGCAAATCAGAGATTTCATTTTATCCACTGCTGAAACCTCAGATTCTATTATAGTCCCTGACTCTTATAAGAAAATTATTCCAGGGGTCCCTGGGTGGCTCCATTGGTTAAGTATCTGATGTTTGTGGCTAAAGTCATGATTCCGAGGTCATTAGATTGAGTCCCACATTGGGGTCTGTGCTGACAGCTGGAGCCTGCTCAGGATTCTTTCTTGCTCCCTCTTTTTCTCTCTCAGAATAAATAAATACACTCACAAATTATTCTGTAAACGCATGATGACTATTCCATATTTGTTTAATGCATGAATGAATGAATGTTAAGACAAATTACCATTACCCATTATATGTCAAGTTTTAAACTGAAAAGTAGGTATACAAAAGTTGATTATTTTCAGAAGTCTGGGAACCCAGGCACATACATAATTCATTATAGTGGCTTTAACTAGAAGATTTGAAATACCAACAAGGTGCTTAATATCAATACTTAAGAATTATTATAACACTACTCAGTATTTTGGGAGGAAATCTCTAGTCTTTGTGGCACTTCCTCTATCTTTAACTGGTTGTCTGGCTCTGACGCTTCACCCACCCCAGCAGTGTCTTTTCATACATCAACTCTAGGTTCGGTTGTTCCCTTCTCAAAACCCACTGCCACCACCACCATGACCACCAACAAAACACAATAAAGTAAACAATAAAATTGGAATATTTAAAAAGAAAAAACCTCTGATAGAATATGAACTTTAATGGGTAATTCTTGAAAACCTCAACTTAAGGTTAATATTTAATTATGGAATTGTAGGTTCAAAAATTGGGGAAAAAAACCCTAAGCAAAGGCCAGTCCTGGTATTTGTATCAGCTCTGCCTAGCTGAAAGATACTTTAATGAAACTAGTTTTTTTTAGCTACAAGAGTCATAAAACGTTTACCTCTACCCATCTTTCTTCAGTTAAATCTGGGTTAGTCCAGATTTTCTGAGAAACAGATAGGAAGATGTAGTTAAACACTCAAAAGATTATAGTAGGTGAAATGGAACCTAGAAACTGGAATTCTAGAAACTAGAATTGGAACTACTCAAGGCTGGAAGGCCATCAGACTGAGATGCAAAACTGACTCCAAGTGAAAGGGAAAGAGAAACTTGGGAAGGAGCGCTTCCACTGCCTTGGGGAGGTTCCCAGAGTCTCTGAGGAGTAGTCTTTAAGCCAAAATTGGCAAGAGCCTGTACTGGTATTTCAAGCACACTTGCTTATTGGTTAGATGGATTGTGGAGGGCATAGCAGGGATTTCAGAGCACAGAAGCTGGAGGTCTCAATCATCGTGCTCCCTGTAGCCTGAGGTCTCCAAGGTGTATGCCATGGTGACAGATGTCCTTCCTGTGTGAAATTCCTATTTCTGCCACTGCTTTTGGGCTCTGCACGTCCTTAAGGAAGGTTCAAGGCTTGTTCGTCTTTGTGTCCATAGAATTTAGCCCATGCTAGATTAAACGTTTTGTAAAGGAATAATTTATATCTATGATCACCAAGACACTGTCTCATCCTTTGTTTTTCATTATATCTCAAAGAGCATTAGTATGAATATAAATGTTAGTATGAATTAAACTCATACCATGGCCGTGTAATGTGGTAGTTGCGAACATAATATCTGAAGTCAGAGGTATTGATTCCCCTTGCTCCTAATGAGTGACCCTGGGCAAATCTCTTAATCTAAATAGTCTTTCATTTTTCATCTTCCCACCTTCAAAACTGGATTAATTGTGGTTACTAATTAAATGCTATGTGTTGGAAATAAAAAGTAATCTTCACACAACAGCAAAATGCATCTATTCTCATTATCTAGTTTAATATCTTAATGAAGAGAAGCATAAAAAAGAAAATGAATACAACAACTATAATGAGGGATATGCATCTCTTAATGAGAGACCGCTATGAAAATCATAGGAATTGAATGGATGTGGGCAAAACCACACATATGGGTTAAGTTGGAGACATTATTTAAATATCATGAACCTGTTGTACACATGAGTACACAAATATTTGTAAGAGCTAATCCCCCATCTTTACTTTAGAAGATGAGGCCAACAGGTCAATATGCCTTTCCCTCCCTACCAAGCTTTGTACGATGTTGATCCCTTCCTTGCTAGGTTACTTTTTTGAACCTTCTACCCCTTTCCGCTGCCTTCCAGAACCAGCTTCAATTCAGTATTGACTCAGGTTGTAAGATCCTGTTGTCTTGCACCTTTAATAGTCCTGAAACACAAACATAAACTAGCTGACATCTCTTTAATGATGCTGCCTTACAGATTTCAATTTCACTCTTCATCCACCAAGTACTGTTTTCTACCCATATTTATTGTCACAATATTTCATATTAATTATGACTTTGTGGAGTAAATATTATTATCTTATATTTATTATATATTGATTGATGGTTATGAGTAGTCTGTTGGTTTTATTAGATTATATATGGTTTTCCAATAAAGCAAATAAGCAAATACAAAGAATGATAAAATCACTGAAAGAATCCTATAGCTCCTTAAAACCAAAAATTCTTTCTAATTTCTAATAGGTACATTATTAAGGTTATTCTTTTTATTTCAAGTGAATATTAACTTATTGTTATAACTTATATGTAGTATTCATTAAATTACTGTGGTACATCATGTTAATTAAGTGAACATTGATTCTTCGAGTATCTTTTAATTGTTATCATGACAGAAAATGTTATAAGGGCAGTAGGACTTTTGAAGAAGCACAGTGAGAACACAAAGCACTGGGTAACATCAATAGTCTTATGGTTTTTGTAACTTTCCATCTTAAGTTTGCAAAGAAAAGTTAATGGAATACTCTGTAGTGATCAAATTTTTCTTCTTGTGAAATAATGCATAGCAATTTCACTGTTCTTTCTTCTTCAAAAATTCTTAATATGGTTTTAGTGCCTAAATTTCTTTCAGCCCCAACTACAAATAAGGTCAAGTTTATTATTTTAGTACCACTGATGTTTTACCTCTTTACAAAGTATCATATTATATCAATCTCCTTATACTAGGATAGAGTAACCCAGATAACAGCCAGCCTCATAAATATCCATGTCTAATGTCCGAGTACTATGTGAAGACACAATTTAGTCTATTTTAATTACATTTAGACATTTAATTTTTTTTTTTTTACTGAGGAAGGAAGAGCATATAACTAGAGAAAATTCTAGATTGAAAGGTGCTTTACTAGTGTTTTCACCTATAACGTAATATGAACTTTAACAAGAACAAGAAATTAGATGTTCAGTGTGATTTATTTTCAACCAAGAAAGAGATGAATCTGAGATACTAGGATTGAAATAACCCAGCTAAGGACTAGTAGAAGTGAGAGAAAATTTCAGATATCAAAATGTATGTATAAGCTAGAGGTCAAAAAGAAGCATCAAAGAGCAAGATAATATCCACAAGGAGCTGAGTGTCATTTCAGGGAGAAAAGCAAAAGTCAATTAATCAGCAAGGAGAAAAGAAAACAAATGGTGTTTTGAAGGCATAGACTTAAGTTGAAACCAAGACAAAGTTCAGGAGCCTCTTTTGCTCTCCACATTACTGTTTTTTTTCTCAGCATATTTTGATAAAAGCTACTTATCTCACTTTAAACAGAAACCTTGAACTCATTACAGATCATACAAGAAGTCATGTTGATGTTGATGGTTTACATTTTTAGATAAAACACAAAAGGCTAAAATTATGGTGTTTCATTGTGGATAAATCTGCTGATGTTCAAGGGAAGATGAACATTGAATGATGAGTTACAGGCAAGGGAACAAAAGCAACATCTTAGGACTGAGACAAAGTTGATGAAGATAGATCCTTTCACTAAAAAGCTAGAGCAAACAATGGCTTCAACAATATTCAAGAGGCTCTGTTTACTTTAAGATGACATTTTATTTTCTTTGGTTCTGATAGGTAATTCATTGATAAATTACTGAATTCTAAAGGACGAAAAGAATAATAAGCATTTGAAAGAAGTCTTCCTCACAATGCTTTTACCCCAAGTCTGCAGCTCTACTCTTCAAAGACAATTAAAATCAGCTTGTGGTATAGCATTCCTATATACTACACATAGTCAATGATGTAGACTCTCATTTGGACAGATGTATGTATTGCTCTGAAAGCTCTTTGGATCAGAAGAATCTGGACAAGGTAGATATTGCTTCAGAAGGAGACTTAGGCTTCAGTGTAACTACTTATTTTCTTGTTATTCAGACTCAACTGTACCTCGTCATGATGTGGATTTCATTCATAAAAGTGATGATGGGAAAATGGTGCCTTAAGTGGCAAAAGGTTCAGAACCCTGCTGTGCTGTGTGTCACAAATATTTATCCTGTGCCACTCTGTATTAATTGTTCATCCACCCTCAGTCCCTCCAAACCTAGTCTCTAGCAATCAAAACTGTGATCCTTCTTCACCATTGTTTTAAGAAATGCTCTGCTTCTCTCCTGTGTTACAGCCTCTTTTTTTAGTTGCCATGTACACCATTCTTTCATTTACTCCCTTGGTTTAATATATATCTTCCGGTTGTGGTCTGTTGAAAGATACATGGGGGGAAGGTTAATTTTGTTCATTTGTTTTTAATATTGGTCTGCCTGTAAATTTATGTATTCTGTCATTTTGTATAATTAGTGGTTTTACTGGTTAGGGATTCTAGTTTGGAGATATTCTTTACAAGTTTTAAGACGTTTGAGCTTTAAGTTTTTCTGTAGTGAAATTGACAATAATTATGATTCCGTGACTTTTTTTCCCTTAAACTCATTATAAATTGTCTCTTTTTAAGTTACTCTATAAGTTCTCTCTTCATAAGTTCATAAAATCTTCTCTTTGCCCAGAATCTGAAATTTTATGATGATACATATCAGTGTATCTGTAATTTTATCCATTGTGTTGGGTAATTAATAGGACATTTCAATTTGGAAATTCATAATTTTCAGTCTTGTAATTTTTATTTTTAATTATGTTGTTGATGACTTTGCCTAATCTATTTTATTCTTCTCTTCCTAGAACTTGGCTTTTTTTTTTTTTTTAAAGGCTGTTTCTCTGGTAGGTCCTCTAATTCACATCATAGGATATAACAAATTCATATATATGAATACATACATAGAGGATATATAAATGATGGAGAGAAATGTCCTTAGGATCAGAGAGGAAATTTTTGTCTCCTGTAAGAGAAAAGACATTTTCTCTGTAGTAATAGATGAGAAGTAGAAGAGGATAGGTAATGATTATAATGATTAACCTAAAAAAATCTAAGTTATATAAGAAATGAGGAAAATACAGTAAAATGTTGAAAGGTAGGAGAAAAGTAGAGTAATGAAAGGATTGAGAGATCACAGAAGGATAATTCTTTATAACAATGGAAATACTGAAAAGGTAAGGATCATAACAAGTTGTTAGTGAGGATTAGGATTTCTGATGTAACAATGTGGCTGTTGGGACAGTCTCTGGTCAGTCTTAGAATGTGATAGGGCGAGGAAAAGGTTGGAGTGGGGCAGAGGGCAAAGGACAATGGAGCTTAGGCCAAAGTAAAGAAAAACCAAGATGTTGGATAAGTTTTGAAAAATCTGGAATGAAAATAAATATTATAGAATTGAATGCTAAAAGCTAGATATGTACATCTTTATAAATTTGGTAAACAGGAAGTCCATTTATTTTTTTATAACAGGTTAAGGAAGAGAATGATTTGAGTATCAAAGAAGGAGATTTTACTTTTAAATATAAGTGGAAGGGGAACATGGTCTGAACAGGAAGCACATTGATCCTATAACTTGGTTCCAAGGTACATAAGGAAAGAGGAAAAATAGCTTCGGCTTTGAAAAAGCACAGAAAGGACACCTGCATGGCTCAGTCGGTTAAGCCTCTGACTTTGGTTCAGGTCATGATATCACATTTATGGATTTGAGCCCTGCATCGGTCTCTGTGCTGACAGCTCAGAGCCTGGAGCCTGCTCTTCTGATTCTGTGTTTCCCTTGCTTTCTGCCCCTCTCTGTCTCATTCTCCGTCTCTCTGTATCAAAAATAAATAAAAACATTTAAAAAACTAAAAAAACGAAAAGGTACAGAAAAAGTGGTCATTTTAGAGTCTAGTTAAAGATGGGATATTAGACTTTGTATCTACAGAAGAGTTCATAAGTTTTTAGAAAGTGAACTCATCATGAAGCAGAAATATTAGTGGGAACATTGGAAAGAGATGGTTGAGAGAGGTGAGGGGTGTGGGATTGTGTTAAAAGAAAAAGCTAGCCTCTGTAGAAAACATGGCAGAGTTGATACATTGTTGTCCTTATTCTGTCTTGAAGGTAGATGGGAGCCTATTCATTTGGTGATTATATGCAGATGAAATTATTTAATATTTCTTACAAGAAACGTCAATCTGTCCACTCAAGCTATAAAAGCATCCTACAGATCCTCTCTGAAGCTACATTTATTATTGCAGATAGATATCCATAAACATTTAAGTGGTTTATAGCTAATATGCCTTTTTCATCATAGTTGGTTTTTCTGTACTTTATAGAATATATCCTTTGTAGTTGATCTGGGAGGGAACCCAGAAAGAATTCCTTTCTGCTTGAACTGTATTTCAAATAGCAATCATAGTTCATGAATTGTGCAACATGACTTGATAACGCATTTTTTTTATAACTACTTGATTGGTACTGTAAAAATCCTAATTTTAAGGCCTTAGGAGGTTAAATAATTTGTCCAAGCTCACGCCCTCAGGAAATGACAGAGTTGGGGTTTGAATCTGGGAAGTCTGATTCTCTCCTTAACATATAACATGCCATTAATGTGGAACTTGATTTTAAATTTGTTTCTTAGGCTAATACCAAAGAAGCAGAGAAATGGAGTAGTGAACTCTAATTCCTGTATTGGGAGAAAATACATTGGGTATCAGTTATTTTGATCTATAAGTAGTTGTTCATTATGGCGAGTAGTAGATGGCACAGGTCCAACACGCAGCTGGCTTAGGCTTCTCAGTTTCACTGCTTTGTCATTTATCAGATGTGTGATGGGGGATTACGGTTTTAACCTTTCTTGTGAGGGTTACATTATTCAATATATGTAAAACTTAGGACAGTACCTGGTGCATAATAAATGGTCACACATCAGCCATTATTACTGGATACGGCTTAGAATATTAAGAATGTGAGATCAAGCATGAAATTTTTCTTACCCTGTGAGTGAAAAAAAACGTATTGGACTTCACAGTCCAGAAAGACTTTTTCTTTCAAGTTGTAAAAGACTGACATTTTTCATTTAAAGTTTGTATAATATGAAATGTATAAAGATGAAATCCTTAAAAATGCAGTTCCTTTATTAGAAAGAAACGAACAGCACCAGCAATCTGTTGTACATACAGTTAGAAGCACTTCTAGGTGGTAAAACAGTGTCATCTAGTGAGAGCTTTGGTTGAGAAAATTCCCTGTTTATAAGATTCAAATTCCTAGAATTAAAAAAGAAAAAAAAAAGCCATTATCACTCAAGTGATATGAGTGGAAGTATGTTTTAGGCAAAAATCAGTATAATAAAAAAGATACGATGATTCAGGAAGTCAAGACACACCTTACACAGTACTATAAATGTTGTATTATGTAGTCCTCATCACAAGTTTGAAAATCCCATATCTAAGGGTTAATTCCTCTGTATTTTGATTATGTGGAGATTGGGATTATTATCATTGAGATGATGATGATGATGATGATGATTAGCTGTTTTATTTCATCTTTGGTTTCCCTCTGAAGATACACACAACTTCTGGGAAAGCTAAATAATGAATCTGCTTTTAGTTTAAGTTCACTTGGTTAAGTATTGACCAGCAGCTATTTGAAAGCATGACCATATTGGGATGCTACAAAATAGAGGAGATTGTGGGCAGAAGTGACACCGCTTTTGGAAGTGTGGGCAGGTTTTACAGAAGGATGCTGAATGGTAAAAGGGAGCTATTAGAGCTTGGTTTTTCTTCTTCAGGTATGTCCTAGGTCAGTGAGGGTGCCTCCATCATCATATTAAGCATAAATATGCCTTTTAGAACTTGGTTTTGATTTTTGACAGTATTTCCTGAGACATTTTTTCCCACTGAAATTGTCAATACTTCTTCCACAAAGTACTTTGAAACAAAATGGCAAAATAGAGAATTCCTCAGAAATTTGGAAACTACTAAGATAGCATTTCACACTGTGTTTAGAAATCCACCAGGAAGTGAACTAGTGATAAGTGAGCATGGAAAGAGCTCATCAGTGGCACTCAGTATAATGGTGACGGGAAGAAACAGCTTCTTTTTGTCAGACTTGTATTATTTCTACCATATGCTAACAATTAGATTGCCTCCCTTTTGTGTTAAGTTTTTGAGAGGATCACACATTCTTGAGGTAATTCGCATTTTTACAGTTATTATTGCTAAATTATCTTTTATATGAGATGACTCAGTTTGCATTATGAATTCTCTTCTTAGTCTAGACTGGAATCTAAAACATTCATTAAATATCAGGGCATTATTGTAACTGAATAAGATGAGCCCAAACATTTAAAAATCCTTGATTCTAAAAATAAATAAAAATGATCACCAAAGCTCAAAATAGTACATCAGTTAATGAATAATTCAATTGGGTTTATTAATGAAGTTGCTTAATGGTATGTTACTTAGACTTAATATAATCTAGCTTTAAGTGAGTGTAAGAATTGCATAATAAAGATTTATTAAGGTTATTGACCTTCTAATCTGGATCTTTAAATAAAATTGGATGTATTAAATTCTCATTCTTGGTTGGAAACCTTTAAGTGGCTGTAATTTTTTAAATAAAACTTGAGTACATTACTTTTGAATTTAGAATTAATTAACAGCATTAGTTATTCATGAGCCTTTGGATATAATTTGTAATTTCAGCGCAATTAAATTTTCTTTCAACAGTGACATATTTTCTTCTCCATAACAATTTAATTTTTTCATGATTATAGTATCAGTTTTAAAAAAACAGACTCCCAAGGGGAGCGTCATCACCATAATCTTAATAGATATCCCCACTATCTTTTACTCTGCTTACATGTGTCACCATGATAAGCCCAAGACCCTCAGGCCCTCTTTTTCATCAGGATGCCGCTTTATGCCTCCTCCAATCCAACCACATTTTATACCTCTGACTAATGCTTTCATTGTGTACTTTGGAACTCAAGCCCTTCATCAACGTATTCCTTTTATCACTCACATCTTCTCTGAAAGTTCTGCTCACTTTCTTGTTAGAATGGTTCTACTCTGGAGGGCACTACTGCCCTTGAAGGTCAGTCACATGACTCTGACATCCCACATTCCATTAGATCTAGAAGTCTGGGAGGTGTCTTCTAGCTTCCCTTTGATAACTCGAGTCTTTTTCCAGTCCTCCTCTTGAAAATACCCCAGCCTTTTAAGATTTGGCCTTAGATCTTTGCTTGAGGCTTTTAATATCCACAAAGTGATTTAATATATTGATTATTGAGTTTCTTTCCTTTGGTGGTATCAATACCTCAACCACCTATACCTATGGTTGTGCCTCTAAATATGATCATTACCAATAACTTTACTGACTCAATAATGCAGTCTTCAAGTTAGTTACTCTTCATCTACCAATCTCCTCCTGTTTCTCCAACTCGCAGCTTCTATTGACAAAAGTCCCAACAATTATTAACCCAGCAGAGTCCTCCAGTTCATTGATTCTACCACTCTTCTATTATATCTCTACTTCCTCATGTCCTCAATTCCTCTCATTATTGAGATTAGATGCTGTTGGCCATATGTAGTATCGCTCTAGTTCATAAACCTTTACATGAACTCATAGTAGTCATGACTTATTTCTTCTTTGCCATATTGACCTGACAGCATCTCAGTTATGTTTTTACCTACATTTACCAGCATGCTTGCCAAACAATCTTACCACAATTTTGTAACCATAATATTCTCCTACGTGATTATATTTTTCTATTTTTTCAGGTATCCAGTATTTGATTTTGATTCAGCTGTTGATCTTCCTGCCTTTGTCACTCATAAACATAAAATAATCAAACCAAACTACCACACCCATACACACATACACTCATAAAAATAGAAAACAGATTGGTTTTTGCCAGAGGTGGGGGTTGGGGTTAAAGGAATTAGATGATGATAGTCAAAAGGTACAAACTTCTATTTATAAGAAAAATAAGTTCTGGGGATATAATGTATATCATGGTGACTATAGCTAATACTATATTGAATGTTTGAAATTTGCTCAGACAAGAGATTGTAAACATTCCATCACAAGAAAAAAGTTTATATAAGGTGATGTATGTTAAATTTACTGCAATAATTATTTCACCTATATACATATATCAAATTGTTATGTTTTGTATTTTATAATAATGTTATATGTCAATTATATCTTATAAAACTGGAAAAAAAGAAACCGTGGAGAACATTTACAGGTTCTCAGCACCAAATAAGAGCAGCTATTTCTTTTCTTTATCTTATATGAGACAGACATCTCCATATTCTAATGAAATCACACCTTTCCTATTCCAGCTCATCATTCAGAATTTTTCACTAAATCATTCTTTTTAGCATTAAATTATTATGTGATAGATCTCAATTTAGAATTTAAAAAAACCCCTACCTTTCTGTTCAGTTGATCTCCATGTTTCTTTGTTTCACCTTTCAGGAAACTTCACACAAAAAAGTTTCCAATATTTGCTCTCAATATCTGTTCTCCAACTTTTTCCTATTCCAGTCTATTCAGGTTACATTCCTATTACTCCATTTCAACAACTCTTGTCTAAGTTGCCTTTTTGTCATTCCCGACTTACCGGTACCATAGGTTACAATTGATAACTCCCTTCATTTTATTCATTTGACTTTCAGGACCAGCTTTCTTCTGCTTAAAATGATTATTTTCTCTAGTGTTTTCTTTTCCTAGTCCTTACTTCTATACTGTTTGTTACCCAGTCCATGCTCCATTCTATCCTTTATCTACTCAGTAGATGATCTAATTCTTCTTTAGGGGCTTTAGATACTGACAATATCCAACATATGTCCTCAGTCTAGCCCTCTTTCACCTGCCAATTTGACTTTTCCATTTGGATATCTAATAGGCCCTTCAACTTTAAAGTGACTAAAATTCATTTTCCCTCCCCTAACTTTTTTGTCCAGATTAATTATATACCAGAAAATTGTAGTTTATTTTTCCAGTTGCTCAAGTCCTAAATCTAAGAATCATCTTTGGTACTCATAATCCACATGAATTTATGAAAATATCATATTTGATTAGTACTTTAAGTCCTAAGATGAGTTCACCCAGTTCTCGGCACTTGCATTGACTTCCTAATCTAATTTGCCTTCCATTTTGAATTAGTTTCTTATTACTGCTATAACAAATACCATAAACCTATCAACTTGAAACAATAAAAATTTACTGCCTTATGGTTCTGCAGTTCAGAAGTCCTAAAATCAAAGTGCCAGAAAAACTATTCCTTCTATAAGCTCTAAGAGAGAATCCCTTTCTAGGCTCTAGAGGCTACCTGTATACCTTAGCTTATAGAAATTTTCTTCCATCTTCAAAGTCAGCCTCATGACATCTTTGTTGTCTTCTTTTTGGATTCTGCTTCCATTGTCACATATTTTCTTGTTGTGACATTTCTGCCTCCCTCTTATAAAGACATTTATACTTTTATTGAACCCTCCTGGATAGTACAGCATATTCTGTCCATGCCAAGATCCTTGACCTAACCTCTTTGCATAGTCCCTTTGTGCTCAGTCAGTTAAACATCTGATTTCGGCTCAGATTATGACCTCATGGTCCATGAGTTAGAGCCCTGTGTTGAGCTCTGTGCTGACAGCTCAGAGCCTGGAGCCTGCTTTGGATTCTGTGTCTCCCTCTGCTACTCCCCTGCTCACGCTGTCTCTGTCTCTGTCTCTCTTAAAAATGAATAAACATTAAAAAAAATAAAAACAATAAAAGTATTGGTGACCATGTGAAATAAGGTCTCTTCCATACTGCTTGTGAGTTTGATAGAAATAATTTGGAAAAAGAGATTTTCCTAAAGCAGTGAAGTGAAGATGCACATACGCTCTGAATCAACAATTCTAACCCACCTCTCCTACACCAGAGCAGGGCTTGGCAAACTACGCCCCTCCATCTAAATCCATCTGCTTCTCTGCAAATAAAATTTTCTTAGGACATAGCCATGCCCATACACTTGCCTATTATTTAGGGTTGCTTTTGTACCACCATGGCATAACTGAGTAGTTGTGGCAAAGACCATATACCCTAAAAGCTTAAAACAATTACTTTCTGGTACTTTACAGAAAGTTTGCCAGTCTTGCTCTATAAGAACTACTGAATATATGCTTTTAGAGATATGGACTGGAATATTCATAGCAGCATTACTATAAATAAACAAAACTGGAAACCATTCTGGTATAAACCAATAGAGTGAATACATAATTTTATATTCTGTAACAGGAAACAAAGCCCAGAAAATGAGTATTCTCATATATTCTTCCACCTGTCTGACTTATGGACAAGTTGACTGACCAAAGCAAGTCACGGGAGAATATATAACAGTATGATTCTATCTATGTACAGGTTAATAGATATGTCAAACTAACCAATATATGGTTTCAGGATTTCTAATTATGCTGTAAGTCTTCAAAGAAAAGTAAAAGAGTAACACAAAATGTAGGACACTGGTTTCTGGTGGTAAAAGATGAACATTGTAAAAACTGGAATGGACACATAGATGACTTAAAAATTAATTCCTGTAATGTTTAACTTCATAGATTGTGTTTCATGGCTATTTATTTCTTAACATTCTCATACTGTGTGCTTATGATGTTTGTATTTTAAATTTATATTGCATTTTCAAGTAATCATGATATACCTATATGAAGTCATATTTTTTCAAACTAAACTTCCTATGAAATTGGTTTCATGGAATAAAGCTACTTTCCGTGGAGTATTTTAACACTGTGCTAGCAGTGTTCTCAGTGATTTAAATACTTTATTTCTTTGAAGCCTCATAGGAGCCCTTTGTGGTATGTGTAATTACATCCCCATTTTATAGCTGATGAAAGTTCTCATGCTTTTATTGAAAATAACTATTATCTATCTATTTATCTATCTATCTACCCATCTATCTATCTTATCCATCTATCTATCTATCTATTTATCATCACCTACGTATCATTAACTCTCAGTAATAGCCTGGTAGAGGTTATTAATAGGTATTATACACCCAATACATGCATGTACCACATACACTATCTTATTTGATTCCCCAAACAACACTATATCATTGGTATTTTTGCTGCTTTACAGTTGAGGAAATAGGATCAGAAACTTAAATAACTTGTTCAAAAAAATTTACTTGTTCTTTATTCTTCGGTAAATGCTCTGTTTTCTCATTGCCATGGTTATAGTCTGTAATGGGAAATTACTCTGAAAACAGCTATGCTAGGAGCACTGCAGCAGTGTTCTCTAATGTACAGTCTCACAGCAGAGACTAGAGACAACAGACGGCAGCTGGATATACACATACTTGCTGTGACTAAGGCTAAAATAAGACAACTTTACAGAATACAGAAACAATGCGTTAGGGACAAACTGAAATAATAGTTGATGTGTACAATTTATTTTTAGTCCTTCCTTGTTTGGAATTGTATATTAGTAATTATACCAATCAATAATTAATGTCAGTCCCCAGAACTACTTAAGATAAAGTCCCAGAAAGTAGGAATATGAATTTCCTCCTTTCTGGAAGACGTTGCCTATTAATTTTTTTCTAGTGGTATCTAGACCAAGTACATTTTTTAAAAGATTTTATTTTTAAGTAATCTCCTACCCAAATTTTTGTTGAGACTTAAACCCATAGCTTTGAGGTCAAGTCGCATGCTCCAACAACTGAACCCCTCATCCAAATAAATTCTAAAGACTTTTTCTAATTTTTCTATAGTATTTTTTTCTCATCCTGCTTTCAATTCATTGCTAGTTGCAGACACTTTCTTGGATAGATCATTACCTTTTCTGTCTTTTATTTACTTAGAGCCTATGAATGTCTGATGGTTCTTTAAAATGTTTTCACAAATTTCTCTTAATTTACCTACTCTTCATTTAATGCTTTAAGTATATTAAAATTAATTTTAGGGGTTCCTGGATAGATCAGTTGGTTGAGTGTCTGACTCTTGATTTCAGCTAAGGTCATGATCCCAGGGTCATAGGATCAAGTCTCTCATTGGGCTCTGAGCTGAGCATGGAGCCTGTTTGGGATTCTCTCTCTCTCCCCACCTTGCCCCTCTCCCACACTTGTCTGCTCTCTCTCTCCAAAATAAAAATAAATAAATAAAGTTCATTTAATTCTCTTTAAAAAAATTTTTTTGAGGTTTTATTTTTATTTTTGAGAGAGAGAGACAATGTAAGTAGGGGAGGATCAGAGAGTGAGGGAGACACAGAATCCAAAGACAGGCCCCAGACTCTGAGCTAGCGGTCAGTACAGAGCCCAACGTAGGGCTCAAACCCACAAACCATGAGATCATGACCTGAGCCAAAGCTGGACCCTTAACCAACTTAGCCACCCAGGCGCCCCGTATTCTCTTTATATCTTAAAAGTTTATCTGATTCTTAACAGAGAAAAATAATTACCATGACCCCATCTTGAAAAAATTTTCACATTACAGATACTTCTGAAAAACAGTGGAATTTTAATTTTTACTAAGGAAACATTTTTCTTGATCTTCATGAATCAACCCTCGTTTTCTTTAATGCATTTCAAAATATGTATTTATGCTCCCTTATTTTTTTCCCATAAATTTTATTGTCAAATTGTTTTCCATACAACACCCAGTGCTCTTCCCCATAAGTGCCCTCCACCATCACCACCACCTCTTTTCCCCCCTCCCCCTTCCCCTTCAACCCTCAGTTCATTCTCAGCATTCAATAGTCTCTCAAGTTTTGCGTCCCTCTCTCTCCCCAACTCTCTCTCCCTCCTCTGCTCCCCCGTGTTCTCCATTAGGTCTCTCCTGTTTTCCTGTTAGACCTATGAGTGCAAACATATGGTATCTGTCCTTCTCTGCCTGGCTTACTTCACTCAGCATGAGGTCCATCCACTTTCCTACAAAAGGCCATATGTCATTCAGTCTCATTGCCATGCAGTACTCCATCGTGTATATATACCACATCTTCTTGATACATTCATCAGGTGATGGACATTTAGGCTCTTTCCATGTTTTGGCTATTGTTGACATTGCTGCTATGAACATTGGGGTACATGTGCTCCTATGCATCAGCATTTCTGTCTCTCTTGGGTAAATCCCCAGCAACGCTATTGCTGGGTCATAAGGGAGTTCTATCGATAGTTTTATGAGAAACCTCCACACTGTTTTCCAGAGTGGCTGCACGAGTTTACATTGCCACCAACAGTGTAGGAGGGTGCTCATCTCTCCACACCCTCGCCAACATCTATAGTCTCTTGATTTCTTCATTTTAGCCACTCTGACTGGCGTGAGGTGGTATCTCAGTGTGGTTTTGATTTGTGTTTCCCTGATGATGAGTGATGTTGAGCATCGTTTCATGTGTCTGTAGGCCATCTGGATGACCTCTTTGGAGAAGTGTCTGTTCATGTCTTCTGCCCATTTCTTCACTGGATTATTTGTTTTGTGGGTGTGAAGTTTGGTGAGTTCCTTGTACATTTTCGATATTAGCCCTTTATCTGATATGTCATTTGCAACCATCTTTTCCCATTCTGTCGGTT
>NC_043700.1:61683447-61706585 GCF_006229205.1 Suricata suricatta
CCTCTTCAGAAATTCCTATGAGACGGATGTTGTTCTGTTTAATTGTATCACTCAGATCTCGAATTCTCCTTTCCTGCTCCTGGATTAATTTCTCTCTCTTTTTTTCAGCTTCCTCTTTTGCTATAACTATATCTTCTAATTCACCTATTCTTCTCTCTGCCTCGTCAATCCTTGAGGTGGCTGCCTCCAGTTTATTATTCACCTCACCTATAGCCTTTTTTAACTCATCAGTTGATTCTTTGATGCTTTTCTCAACCCCAGCGATTAATCTTATGACCAGCTTTTTAAATTCTTGATCTGATATGTTGTCTAGATCTGCCTTGAGCAGTTCTGTGGCTGTGACTCCCTCCTGGAAGTTCTTCAGGGAAGAGGTTCTTCGTTTTGTCATTTTTGCCAGTTTTCTGTCTCTTGTCACCTTTAGAAAGCTCGTTGTGCACTGTGCACCTATTACTATTTCTCTGTTAAAGGAGGCTTATTGACTGTCCAAGGCCTGTCGTTTCAGGAAATATTCTCTTAATGGTGTCTCTTGGTTTCTCTTGTTGTGCCTGTGAGTATTTTAATTCCCTACTCTGCAATATTTGGGACTTACCTTCTTGCACACTTTGGCTTGTTTCTTGGTGTAGTCCTAAGAAAGAAAACAGACAGACAAACACAGAGGGAACAGAAGCACACATACACACAGGCAAATCAAACAATTTAACACATTAAAGCGGGGAAAGAAAAGAAAGAAAATGGGAAGGAAAGAGATAAACAGAAGAGGAGAAAATAAAAGGAAAAGAGAAAGAAGAAAAGAAAAATTAAAAAAATATAAAAGGGGGTCGGAGATAACAAAGGACAGTAGACAGTTTAAACATGTATGACCAGTTGAGGGAAGAGGTACGGATGAGATATTGGAGTATATATCTGGGTTGCAAGAAGGTGAAAAAGTAAGGGAGAAAGGAGAAAGGAAAATAAGGAGCAAAAATCTAAAAGAATTGAGCAAAGAAAAAGGAAAAAAGGTAATAATGACAAAGAAATAAGTACGAAAAAGGTGAGGAAATAAAACAATTTTTTAATATAAAAAAAAGAAGCAGCAGCTCCCCCTCGTGGATAGGCGTGGTTTGATGTAGTAGGTCTTGGAGGCTGCTCTCAGAGGTTCCGCCTTGGTGTCTATGGAGATTAGAATGGCAGCAAGCCAAGCTCTGCTAAACTAAGTACGGTTGGCCACTCTAATGAGTCCGATATCCTTGGGCCACAGTTGAGCCAAATTATATTTTCCAGGCCCACCTCGGTTCAAAATTCCAGTCCGTGCACCTTTGTGCTATCACAGATGAAATGTATTTGTTTTGATGGCTTGCTGCTTAGGGGGAGGAATCAGTTTGCCTTGGCTCAGGCAGGGATTTCAGCTGCCCCTGCCTGAGGCGAAATGAGCAGCAGGAGTAGAAGTGAGCACTCAGGTATCCTTGAGGTTCCCTTCTTTCTGGAGTCCATATTTTCTCTCCTTCGGCTCTTGCAGATGAGACTAATGTCCCTCTCAGATAGATGGGGTGGACAAAATCTACAGAGCTCCCTTCCTCTTCACCATCTTGGCTCCTCCCCTGGGCGAATCGGCGTCTGAATCCAAGGGGAGGCCGAGGCCGCTGTGGTGAGAGACTATAATCCGGGCAGGGAGGGGGGTGGCTACGGTGGCTCCTCTTCCGTCTCCTCAGTGCTGGGAACGTGTAGAGTGTAGAGCCGGGGGGGGGGGGGGGGGGGCATCACCACCGGCCTGGGAATCAATCCTCCTGTCAACGGGGTCATCCCTCCCTGCTATGCTCCCTTTAGAAAAAGAATCAGTTTTTCTTTTATTTTCTTGCCATATTTTCATAAGAATTAGACATTTGGGAAGTAACATCTACTCATTAACTATTTCAAATATGCAGAAAAGTACCAGCATGTAAAAAGCACCAGAGCAATTTCTATCCATATTTTAAAAATATTACCACTTTACCATGTTTTTTTAAGAATATAAAGACTCCAGCAAAATATTATATAGTCTTCTGTGCCTGCCTTCTTTCACTTTTCACAATGCTTTTGGAATTCATTCATTGTATTGTGTGTATCACAAGCTTATTTTTCAATTGTTGATTCATTTGAAATTGAGGTTATGAGTTCCTTTGGTGTCTGAGTGGCTCAGTCTGTTGAGCATCTGACTTCAGCTCAGGTCATGATCTCACCGTTCGTGAGTTCGAGCTCCACTTCAGGCTCTGTGGTAAGAGCTCAGAGCCTGGAGCCTGCTTCATTCAGATTCTGTGTCTACCCTTCTCTCTGTCCCTCCCATGCTCATACTCTTATCTCTCAATAATAAATAAACATTTAAAAAATGTGTTCCTATACTCTGGTTTCTCTTCAGATCACATAAATCTTTGCCTTTTAAAAACATGTGTTCCTAATGTTCATGAATTTCTTATTGTAGTAGGTAGCATTTCTGTGGTAGAATTATGGAAGTTACATTTAAGGTCTTCAGAGGCCAAGATTGCTATGCTGGGAATTGTTTCCAGAGGCCCATTGTAAAGCCCATGCCTCAAGTTGCTAATTCTCTATTTCAAACACATTTCTGCTTAAATGTCAATGCTTTGTATTCATGGAAGTGAACCCTGAGTAATGTAATTACCATGCTCTTTTCCTTTGGAGTTTGAAACTTACATTGGTCAAGAAATGAACTGCCATAATAAATTTGTCTATTATACAATTCACTGGATTTGGTGCCAAAGGAAACTTCATGTTGAAGTGTGTCCAGATTTTCTTTCACATAACAGATGCAGATAAGATAAGGAAGGCCACCAGAGAACATTTGTCAGGACATTCTTTACCAGAGTCCTTGATATCTGTTCACTGCTGGGCTAATGTATTAATAAGTTTTATTGTACTTACAATGTTTTCTTTGTAATTATTCTTGGTAACTGTAAATATAGATACTGTAGTCTTGATAGTTCTAATCATATGCAAGTTTTTAATGTTTGTAATATATTTGCATTTTTAAGACACGATTCATTTCCCTGAATATTCATGTTGCTAGCTGTCTATGAAGATGTTCATTTGCTCTGTGTCATCTTTTTTATAATATATTTTAATAAGTTTACCAACTGACTGGATTTCTTTTAGTTTGTATTATCTGTTCTAAAATTGGGTTAATTGTTGCCTAGTAATTTTATTCTTTGTGTTTTTTTGTTTTGTAGTTCCTTGTTACTATGATGTTCTTTAAGTTAATTACATTTTTAGGTGCCATGTTGGGGGAAAAATAGGGACAGTATAATAATTTCCCACCTAATGTTTAACAAAAGCAGATAGGAAAACATTTCTTAACACATATTCTGATTGCCTCAACTACTAATTGGATCATCTATGCATCACTGAGCAAATCACTTTGGGAGGGGATTGCAAGGGATAGTTCAGTGCTAATTATATGCCTACCTTCAGGGATTAAATAGAGGCACCTGGACGGCTCAGTTGGTTGTGTGTCTGACTCTTGATTTCAACTCAGGTCATGATCTCAGTTCAGTGGGTTTGAGTCCCACATTAGATTCTGTGCTGACAGCGGGAACCTGCTTGGGATTCTTTCTTTCTCCCTCTGCCCCTCCTCCACTCACACTCTCTCTCTCTTTTTCTCAAAATAAATAAAGATTTTTTAAAAAAGCTATATTGGTGAAGGTGAGTTAGGGAGTCTTTTGCAGAAGGCAGAATGAATAGCGGGAGGTAACACAACAGATAACTACCGCATTGCCTAATATAAAAATACTTTTTAACTCTTTCTGACTTATTTTTTTCTGTTGTGAACAAACAGCAATTTTTTCATGACACAAATACAAATTATATTATTTGTCTGTTGTGTCTGATGTGAATACAAATGATGTTATTTGCATTTTGTCCATAGTGTCTATTTCTAGCATTCTCACATCCCTCACCAGTTTTACATATATACACTTCTGGCAACTTGTTAAGAATCCTAAAATGGAGCAAGCCCTTTTTTCTTTTTCTTCCTTTCCTTTCCCTTTCTTTCCAAACCTTGCCTTGCCCTTTTTCTTTCCTTTCATTTCATTTCCTTTCCTCTTTCTCTTTTCTTTTCCTTTCTCTTTTTTGTAAATTAGTTGCCTTTAATTTAAATTCTAATTTTCCCATATTTCCAATTTTAGAGGGAATGGCAGTTTTTGTAATTTTAATGGGCATATGAATTCACCATTATTTAAACATACAGGAGACTAAAGCGTAGAAATAAAGTTAGAGATTAATGTAGAGAGGTTTGCTACACGGTAGAGAAAGGGGATTTTGAAACAGATATTCAAATTGAATTCTCAGCTATGTCATATATTTGGGAAAATATCTTAAACAGCCTGTTTACAATGTGAGTATAGTGAAGCTTGAATGTAACAATGCAGGTGAACATGCGCTAATGTTAGTCTGACTTGTAAAATGAGTTATTGTTACTATAAAAATCTTAAACAGCAGTGATAGGCTTGGTGTGAGTATATTTTGAAACAGTTTTTATAATTTTTTAAATTATTACCAGATGTCTAATTCTGCTTCATCTGTAATTTCTCATACTCTAATTCAGTGCAATTTTATGTCCATAATATGAATATCATTGCAACTTTACCAAAAATAATAAGCAATTAGACCAATCCAGATTCTGTGATAATTATGCTGTTGTTAATGAATAAAAAGTCTACTTTCACCATATATCCAGATGGTTAATTAATGTGCATAATTAAACACTTTTTCATTACTACTGACTCACTTTCTACAGTTATGTTTAAGTTAATGTCAATTTCATCAAGACAGTTGTTCGAAAGGCAAAACCACAGTTGGTTTCATTTATGGTAACACAATCACTTGGCTCTATCAACTTTTTATTCCTTGGTAGTTAAGCGCAAACTTATTTTTAATTTTATTGTGTGCTTAACCTTCAGTTCACACTTTTAATGCTCTTCTTTTTACATCTAAGTGGAGATACTTAAAAGTATGAAATGGACTGTGATCTACAGTGGAAAGGATTTTCCACAGAGGCACCTGGATTTAATAGTTACACTGTATCCACCGGAAACACTACCCTTCCTCCCTCCGCACCCCCCCACCCCCCAGAAAGCAGCTGCTGTGAAGGTGAGATCCTCAGTGCCACGCTGGTGACAGTCTCTCTGACTGCTCCTCGAAGCTGCATTATTCTGGAGTACTGGGTACTCAGTACTATGCACTATCACTCTTAGTTCCCATGAGCTTGAAGGGCTCAAGCATATTTCAGTTGATTAGATTAGGGGCCCAACTGTCTTCATGCCCAAAAAGACACTGCCAAATGTTTAAATATTTGGGTGACCATGGGCCTCTCCTGGGGTCACCTGGATGCCCATGAGCCAAGGTGCTCTGGCCGGACCTTATGAGGCTGTTAAGTCTGTCCAGGTAAAGGAGGCCTCAGGACCATTGGGAGAGTCAAGGTACCCAAAGACCCTCCTGGGATCCCAACCAGCCACTTTCTGTCATGCTTTTGTCCCTTCCTGCCTCAGTAAGTTTGAGGTTGTTCCAGAATTCAGCAATTTCAGAGAGGCTTCTAACTGCTTTTCCTTGTCTTCTCTGTCTGGGCAATACTGTACTCAAGCAAAACCTTTTACTCAGGTAGGCCTCTGCCAAAAACACTATCCTAACAATTGTAACTGAAGAAAGTCCAGGAAACAGAACTCACCATATATTGAGGATGTGTGGTGGCTGTCTATAGCTACAGCCCAAATGCTGCCTAACGCTGACACCATGACCAAAAGGCAAATTTGTGAGTTGGCCATTAAGGCTCACTCTTTAGCAGATGCCTTGTCTTTGTTTATATAAATAAGAGCGGGGACTGCCTGATTTTCCAGTGGCTACTGTACCAATGACCACAAACTTTGTGGCGAGACTCATTTACTTTTACATATTTATTATCTTAAACACACATTTATTATCTGACAGTTCTGGAGATCTGAAGTCTGAAATCCATTTCCCTGGGTTGAAATCAAGCTGTCAGGTGGACCATACCCCCTCCGTAATGTCTAAGGAGAGGATTGGTTTATTTGTTCGATTGTTTCTAGAGCTGGCTCCCTTACATTCTTTGACTCCTGTTCCTTCATCTTCAAAGCTAGCAGTGTAGTCTCCCTAAATCTCTGTCTGCCTGCTGAGGTTGTCACGCTATTTCTCCTGTGTCAAATCCCCCCCTGCCGCCGCCTTTGAAAGACATGTTTGACTATGTCCAGGCCCTACACAGATCATCCATGTAAGGCGGCGTTCACAGGGTCCAGGGATTAGACGTGAGTGGTCTCAGGGCTGGTCGTTCAGCCTGTCACAGGGGGGCAGGGATGTTTCGTCTTTTTGCAGCAGCCTAAGCATCGCTCATGATCTGTTAAATATATTTGCTCTCATAATGGGCTTATGTAAAATCAAAGGCCATCCTTCACTTCTCTTTTCATAAATTATTCTGTTGGAAGTATGGAGAACAGAGAGAATGCTGTCTGAAAGACACGTGTTTTTGTGTCCCAGTTACTTGGAGGCCACAGCCGCCTCACCGTTATCAATCAGTAAAGTTGCAGCTAGTGTGTTAGTCAATCTCTCACATTTTGGTAGGTTTAATTCAGTCTTCAGAGAAAATACAAATTAAAGAAAGGAGAGCCTCTGTGTTTGCTTTCTGAGTCAAGACCATGAATTTCTTTTTGCCACATCAAGTGTTGTTTGTTTTGTTTCTGCCTTGTTGAGAGACCCTGTCTGAGCTCCAGCAAACATTTCCTTTCAGATCTATATTACTTAAATAAGGGGGTAACATGATATTTGCATAATTATGAGTATATTTACCTGATATTTACCCTGATACTATTCCCTTCAGAATAAATAGACCGTTGACTCTCTCCCAAAAGGCCACCTAATAAATTTTATTCTGACAAAAAAATAAAACACTTTAGACAAAAGACGACACTACACTATGGCAATGTTACCCAAACGTACTCCAAAGTGCTCTTACCTGAATGTACTCACTTGGAGGATGGAGACAGAAGCAGGCTGAGGGAGACCACTGTGCAATTAAGGAACAAGTGTTGAGGATTCTCAGCTTCTGACGCCCAATATCTACTGTGTGAAAATACGAGACAGCATTTACATCAGACCTATATGAGGTAGCAGCTAAACCACATTAAACATATTCTTACACAGATTTCTGGATGGAGGTTAAAGAGCCCCACCTATAAGAAGAATGACGGTAAAAGACATCAAGAATGTGCAAAGGCCGCACAATTTATAAGAGGCAGAATTTGGACATGAATCTAAGTTTTCCTGACACTGAGGGTCATCTTTATAAGCACTGTGCTCTTCTCTCTTACATAAACTTATTACTAGGATTGCTTTTAACAATAATGTTCAACAGTAATAATCTTATTGTCTCTATCATATATATTACCCATTATAAATTTGGAGAAAAATAAAATCTAGCAATTCTATGGTATACGTCTATTTTTTTCCTGCTTTGTTTGGATTGGGTATTTCTCTCTCTCTCTTTGTCTGTCTTTGGACTGGATGTTTCTTATGATTATGTCTTTTTTCTCCATTATTGGTTCATTAGCTTATAGTTTTATTTTTAGACGTTGCTTAAAGTTTACATAGTGCAAATTAAACTTTTATGACAGTCTATTTTCAGGTAATGTTATACCATTTCTCACATAATATAAAAAATTTAGGGACATTTGGATGACTCAATCTGCATCCAACTTCAGTTCATGTCATGATCTCACGTTTCCTGAGTTTGAGTTCTGCATTGTGCTCTCTGCTGTCAACATGGAACCTGCTTTGAATCCTCCGTCTCCCTCTGTCTCTGCCCCTCCCCTGCTTTCCCTCTGTCTCAAAAATAAATAAACATTAAAAAAAGTTACAATGAGTGTGTATGGGTGGTGGCTCAGTTGGTTAAGCATCTGATTCTTGATTTCAGTTTAGGTCATAATCTTATGGTTTGTGAGTTGGAGCCCTGTGTAGGGCTCTGTGTGGACAGCGCAGAGCCTGCTTGGGGTCCTCTCTCTCCTTCTCTCTCTGCTCCTCCCCTGCTCATTCTCTCTCTCTCTTTCAAAAATAAATAATTAAAAAAATTCACCACAGACTTTCATTATTTCCATTAAGTCCTTTGCACTATTGTTCTCATACATTTTATTTCATATATGTTATAAACCTCAGGCTACACTTCTACTATTTTTGTTTATTTAATTATTATTAAACAATTTCAAATGAAAAATATATTTACACAAATTTTTATAGTTTCTAGTACTCTTCATGTCTTTGTATGGATGCATTTTCATCTGATATATTTATTCTTCCAGAATAACTTCCTAAACATTTTTTCTAGTACAAGTATACTGGTAATGAACTCTTTTTAACTTTTTTCTACAAAGGTCTTTATTTTGCCTGAAGTTTTGGAAAGACATTTTTTTCTGGGTTAAAAAACAAGATGACATTTTCCCCATAGTACCTTAAAGATACAAAAGGAAACAAAAATACTGATTTGAAGGGGTACATGCACACTGATGTTTATTTATAGCAGCACTGTCAATAGTAGCCAAATAATTGAAAGAACCCAAATTTCTATCAACTGATGAATGGATAAAGAAGAGGTGGTACACACACACACACACACACACACACACACACACAGAGTGGAAAATTACTCAGATATCAAGAAGAATGAAATCTTGGGGGCCTGAGTGGGTCAGGTGGTTAAGTGACTCTTGATATCAGCTCAGGTTGTGATCTTGCAGTTGTGACATTGACCTCTGCATCAGGCTTTGATCTCAACACAGAGCCTGTCTGGGATTCTCTTTCTCCTCTCTCTGCCCCTCCTGTGCTCATTTTCTCTCTCTCTTTCTCTCTCTCTCTCTCTCTCAATAATAAATAAGTAAAAACTTAAGAAAAAATGAAATCTTGCTATTTATAGCAACATGGATGGAGCTAGAGTGAATTATGCTAGATGAAATAAGTCAGTCAAGGAAAGGCAGTTCCATGATTTCAGTCATTTGTGGAATTTAAGAAAAAAAAAAGGTAAGTAAAATCAAATAATGTAGCCAGCACTAAAACTAATAAAAATTACTACATGTTCTTGTAAAAATAGAAAAATAAAATATTTTAAAAGATCATAGTAATGAAGGCTTTTCTGTGCATAAGAAATTTTTAAAAACTCCAAACACAGACAATTTTTCAATTAGTTACATGAGGTAACTTATGCATACCCCATATTACAAAGTAAAGCAAAAAGGAGCAACATAGAAGAAAGGAACTTCAACACATTTTATACACAAGAGTCTCATCTCTTAAAACATAAAAAACAAAGAGGTCCAAACTGCCAGTTATGTAGTAACTAACATGGGGCGCCTGGGCGGCTCAGTTGAGCGTCCAACTTCGGCTCAGGTCATGATCTCACAGCTTGTGGGTTCGAGCCCTGCGTTGGGCTCTGTGCTGACAGCTCAGAGCCTGAGCCTGCTTTGGATTCCGTCTCTCTCTCTCTCTTTCCCTTCCCCACTTACACTCTGTTCTCTCTGTCTCTCAAAAATGAATAAACATTAAAAAAATTAAAAAAATAAAATAACTAAGTCATAAGGATAAAAGGTACACCACAGAGAATCTAGTCAATATTACAGTAAGAAGGTTGTACTATGACAGATGGTAACTACAGCGATGGTGGTGGGCGTTGTGTAAGCGGTAGAATTGTCAGATTGCTACGCTGTCCACCTAAAACTACTAAACATTGTATAACAACTATACTTCAATACTAAAATTAAAAAAAAACCAAAACTACATAACATGAGAAAATAAAAGGTCTTAAAATTAGTCATAAATAAAAACAGGAAATGAACTCATAGGAGTAAAGAATTATCCAAACTATGCAGAAAAACATATTTTTTTATTATTCACTAGCATTTTGAATTATCAACTGTTCTGATTTATATCAACTTGATAGTTACCAAATATGCTGATCACTAATACTCATTACATGGAATTCCCATTCTGTTATTTGACTTTTCATAATTTTACTATTTTTTTTCTATTGGCAATGTGTTTTTTCTTTTTGTTTATAAAAGTCTCTTGCATTTTATGACTATTAATACTTCATAATTTTTGGTATTGGACATATTGTTTTCCAATTTGTGTCTTCTTAACTTTATGCATGAAGGCTTTTATTTATTGTAGATTGTTTCAGGATAAAATTTTTTAATTTTATGTAATAATATTTATCTTTGAGTCTTTTAGATTTACTGTGATTACTGCTTTTTATAGGTTTATTTATAATCTAACTTTGTGTTATATCAATTTTATTCTTTTTATTTCTTTCTTTATTATTGAGAGAGAGAATGAGAGACAGAGTGCAAGCAGGGGAGAGGCAGAAAGAGAGGGAGACACAGAATCCGAATCAGGCTCCAGGCTCTGCACTGTCAGCCCAGAGCCCGACGCAGGGCTAGAACCCATGAACTGTGAGGTTCTGACCTGAGCAGAAGTTGGAAGCTTAACTGACCGAGCCACCCAGGTACCCCTCAATTCTATTTTTTAACATTTTTTCTCCTTTCCTGTTTAGTTCAAATGCTTATTTCTTTATGTTTTATTTTTATTTTTAAAAAATTTTACACATTTTTATTTGTTCTTAAGAGAGCGTGAGTAGGGGAGGGGCAGAGAGAGAGGGAGACAGAAGATCTAAAATGGGCTCTGTGCTGGCAGCAGTGAGTCCCACATGGGGCTCGAACCCACACACCATGAGATGATGACCTGCACCAAAGTGGAATGCTCAACCCAGGTGCTCCCAAATGCTGCTCTGCTTCCAAATGTATATGTACCATTTACTCTCCTAGAGCTCATCCTTGAAATCCATTGTCGTGTTTACCTGAACATGTATTTGTTTTCCTATCAATATTGTAGGACTATAAGAATCCTTAAGTGAAAAAACTAACTCACTAAGTATCATTTGTGGTCTCCCCTCTACTATCTCATGCACTTCACTTTGTTTAATAGTCTAGAAATTTTATTCTAGACTATTAATGAAAGAAGTGTTTTTTCCCCATCTTCTTCTCTCTTTTCTCTCTGTCACCATTCTTGTTAATGCTTATTAAAATAACTAAATGCTTTTAGGTTTATTTTTTAAGCATAACTTCTACTGTCATATACTATCCTCCTTGATGTGTTTCTTAGGCATTTATGTGGTGAGCTTTTGGAAGCCTTGTTTTTCTCCTTCCTGAAACGAGATGGAAAATTTGAATTTTGAGGTTTCACTTTTCGATACCTATAAATATGATCCCATTCTCCTCCTGTTGCACCAAGTGTAATTTATAATGACAAACTGATTATTTTTTCTGGATAACTAATTTACTGTTTCTCCTGGCACTTTCTCTGTGTGTGTGTGTGTGTGTGTGTGTGTGTGTGTGTGTGTGTTTTGATGATTTGAAATTTTGTGAATACAAGTTTAGAATGGAATTGTGCTGGCATTTTATGATCCTATAGATTTTACATCATTTTTTTTGTTCTGAGAAATTTCTCAATATTTTTTCTTAAAGATATTGCCTTATTCCTCTTTATTTATAGTAAATCTATGATATATGTATTGGCAATTATAGTTCCAACTTCCATATCTCTTTTTTCTTCTAACATTTCTTTTTCTCTTCCTAACACCTCTAAGAAAATGATTCTGCCTTATCTTGCAGGTCAGTAACTCATCAATCTCTGTTTTTAATCTAGAACTCAGCCTATCTGTTGTTTTCTCTATATTAACTATTGCTTGTCATTACTAAGCTGTAATTGGTTTATTACAATTTATTACAGTTACTAATACTGTAATTGTAATACTGCAATTGGTAATTGGTTTTTGTGATTTCACATGCCTTTCTATTGCATATGTTAATTCTACCTCATCTGATCTAGCTTTTCTTTCCCTTTCTGTTGCAGTACGTCAGATATCTTATTGTCCTGTGAGTTCTTGTATTTGAAGCTGTCTTCATATTGGTTGATGATTTGTACGTACCATAGAGGAGCAGCTAAAGTCAGATACTATCTTTTACCTTGCGTGATGATTTTGAAGTAAGGATGAACAGTATCCTAGAATAGTGCCTGTAGGATTACAATCCGTACCTTTGCTATTCTTACTTAAGATCACCTAGCTCTCAGGGTACAGACAAATGGGGGAGGACAATGATCTGAGGGACTAGGAAGGTTAATCCAGGTAAGTCTTGGATGCTGCCTATCTAGTCACTTAGGGATGCTGGTGGTGCTGAGTTGGCCATTACTTTTTTGCCTTTCTGTGTCCAGGAGGCAAGAGATAAAATGATACATTAAAAAAAAATACTCATTTTCATGCCCTTCCCAGATGTACTTACTTTAGGCTAATGTTTTCCTTTCAGTCTATTACCCCAAAACCATTTTATAGTTTTCTCATAGCTTTATGTTAATGTGATAGATGTTTTGACTTGTTTCTGCTTTCTGCAATATCTCCAAGACCCAGTTGAGAAGAGGAAGCCAGCACCCTAAGCCAGTTGTCAGCTTCAGAGGAACTTCAAATGCTCCAGAAAAAATAATCTTACACAGATATCTAAAACTGAAAATGCTATTTATTAACTAATACATTTTTATAACTCTCTTAATTTTTATTTCACAAATCAAAGATTACATTCTGTAATTTTGCATTTCATCTTATTTTTATGATCCCATTCTTTCCCTTCATATTTCCTTTCTTCTGTTTTTAATGTATATGTTTTTAATTGTTAGGGGTTGTGTTGCTTAATTTTACCTAAACTTGGCTAGGATAAAGTGCCCAGTTGTTTGGTCAGATGCTACTCCAGATGTTGATGTGAATGTATTTTTGGATGTGACTAACATTAAATAAAGGAGATTATCCATAAGAATATAGACTTCATTCACTTAGTTGAAGGCTTTAAGAGAAAAAAAGCTATGGTTCCCTAGGGAAGGAATTCTGCCTGTAAACTGTGATAAAAGTATTCCTTGGGTTTCTAGTTTGCCAAGCTGCCCTACAAATTTCAGAATCTAGACTGTGATCTATATTTGTATATATAGATAATACAGAACCTTATATGTAAGGGTATTGTAGACATATAAAGATATATAAATATACAGATAAAGAGATAAGATACATAGATATCCCTATACACATAAAAGATATATTGATATCTATCGGTAGATAAGATATATTGATATAGATATATTAATGAGATATATAGAGATATAGATAGCTATATAGATCTTATCTCTGTGTGTGTGTATATATAATATATGCAGATAGATAGATAGATAAGATATAGAACCTTATCTATGAACAGATAACCTTGACTGATACAGGGATGTATCTACTATGATAAAGCACTAGATTATTTGATATGATTTAAAACTATAGTCACAAATCTCTCTTTTTAATCTCTCAACTTTCTATTTAGTATTTGTTGTGACCTTGGGAGAATAGAATGATAAAGAAATAAATACAATAAAACCTAGGATTATGAGTAACTTAGTCTGCAAGTGTTCCACAAGACGAGCAAACATTTCTACTGAGTTTTAACTTGATAAATGATTGATGTCTTGCAATATGAGTAGTATGTAACACCAAATGTCACATGATCACAACTGAGGCAATGGTTTTTTTCTCTCTCTCTCTCTGCCTCTCTCTCTCTGTCTCTGTCTCTCTCCCACTCTCTTGCTGCTGGATTGTGGGTGATTGTCTTCCATGCTCTGATACTCAGTCTCAGGCTGCAGTGTTTGGCAGAAATCCACGATTTTTTTAGAACATTGGAAGGTGCCAACAACTGGCAGTAGTACATTTTTTATCACTTCAAAGTACCTATGCACAGTCCTTTGCTTTTTTATACAAGAGTAAACTCAGGAATGTTTTGCTTCATTCTAGATCAGGCTGCCTACGGATATAGACCCTTTGCTCTGCTGCTTTATTGACAGTTCCACTAAATACAGTATATGACATGAGTTTATTAATACCGCACTGTAGTCAACATCTGTTATTGATAGTGGAAGTCATACTACACAATAAGCCTCCTCTCTCTTGTCTCCCTCACATCAGCATGAAGGTTTTCAAAGATAAGTGCAGGTTAATTTGTTTATTTTTCTTTATATTTTGTATTTTATTTATTACTTTGTATTATAGTACTGTAATTAACAGGAGAAACCTAACAGAGGTGCATAGGGAGGGGAAGGGGGAAAGAGAGTTGGGGAGAGAGAGGGACGCAAATCCTGAGAGACTGTTGAACACTGAAAACTAACTGAGGGCTGAAGGGGGAGGGGGGTTGGGGGAGGGGGTGATGGTCATGGGGGAGGCACTTGTGGGGAGAAGCACTGGGTGTTATATGGAAACCAATTTGACAATAAACTATTATAAAAAGATAAAAAAATAAAATAATATGACTATAAAAAATTTTTAATGTTTACTTTATTTTTGAGAGAGAGAGAGACATAAAGTGTGAATAAGGGAGGGTCAGAGAGAGAGGAAGACACAGAATCCGAAGCAAACTCCAGTCTATGAGCTGTCAGCACAGAGCCTGACGTGGGGATTGAACTCACAAACTGTGAGATCATGAACTGAGCCGAAGTCAGCTGCTTAACCAACTGAACCACCCAGGCGCCCCTAGTATTGTAATTTTTATATTAATATTTTTGGGTTGTGGAACAAATCATCTGAGTTTCCATTATTTCTTATGGGGAAATTTGCTTTGACATACAAGTGCTTTGGATTGCAAGCATATTTCTGAAACAAATTATGCTCGCCAACCAAGGTTTCTGTTTCTGTATGTGGTTCATTTGGGAATCACAAAACTTTTTCATTTAGTTATTGACAGAACAGAAAAATAAGTATTAAAATATGTTTATTTTACATAAGAGGACTTAGTTGAGGTTAAGTAGAAACCAACTTTGAGATAATAGATTAAATAGTCCTTTGATCTCCACTCAATTTAACTTAAGTTTCCTGTCTACATTTTGCAAAAAATGCTTTTTTCTTTCCAAATACAATGAGGCTGTTTTGATCACTGTCACTTTCATGCCTTCTTTGCTACATTTCTTAGCATTCACAAGCTTTATTGCTCCTCCTCCCTTTTAGCTTTTATCACTAAGGCTCAAAGTTACTATTCTTTTGCATCTAACACCTTGTAGGGAAGGAGACATTTTCCTTTACTCAAGTTCTTTCAATTAGACTAAGAAATTGACATGAGACAGAGTAACAGCAGAAAAACTTGGAGTTTGATTACATGCACATGGAGGTCCAATAATGACACTGAGAGCTAAAGATATGATCAAGACGGGCAGATTTTATACTTTTTAGACAAAGAGACTATAAATTTGTGAGGACTTGACAGGATAAAGAAAACAGATGTGGGGGAGCTTTAATTGGTAAGGAATACTAAATGGAATTTGGGTTGAAATAATAGATTAGTAAAAATGTAACAAGATTTATTTCTATAACTTTCTGAGTTTTAAAGTCCCTGTCTCTAGTAATAGGGGTTTCTTTTTATTTCTTAGTACAGGGAATGTGCTTTTCATCTGGGAGATTTTATTTCCTGCTTTCAGAGGACAGAGTAGCGCCCAGATGTCCTTGCACTGGCTGCCTCCGAGGTAATTTCAATTCAAAATAATCAATATACCCTTGTGGTCCATTTTTGGTGACGTGCCCTTGGCCCCTACAACCTCATTGTTTCACTTCCCCTCCTTCCATTTTCTGCTGTTTAAGTGTGAGTGTTTCCCTAGCTCTGGATCCTTGGCCTTTTATCTTCCTACTAATTTTGTTCTTCTAGAGACTTAATGTTTCTAAGAATTAAAGTATTTTTCTCTGTTTGGTGTTTCAGAATCTTTTGTTTTTAGTCCCGGGAAAAAAAAAAAAAGCAATTGTATTTTACAAGAGGGCTAACTGGCTAACAACGACAACAACAACAGAAAAGCAAACAAACCACACAACTATCGGAGTGCTGATGAGGAGGGAGGCTAGCAGCTCACACTAGAGGAGAAATCTGGAGTGGACTCAATGTAGGATCACCATAAATGGGATAATAATAGAAGTACAGAGTTAAAGATGAATGAGAATTTTAGCAAAAGATTGTTCATTACTTGTGCAAATGATATTAAAACACCATACCTCTCTAGAAGAGGAAGGCAATTGGTGTCAAGAAAACATGAAAGTGTTATATTTCTAAATTGGCGAATATGGAACTGCCTTTAGAGAATGAGAAATCATTCATGTATTTCTAAAATAAAAAATATTCATACATTTATCATCCAGCATACTTTTAATTTAAAAAGTTTATTAAACTCAAAGCTCATAGTATGTGTGGACAATAAATTCTATGATCCTTTTACAAGAAAATTGTTGATATAATTTTTAAGGTTAGGTGGTAAATTATCATGACATTAAGCAAAGTATGTACATAGAAAGTCAATTTAAAATAATCTAAACAGAGGTACTTAATGTAGATAAGAAGTAATAAATATTTTTGTAATGTTTCAGGGAGTCAAGGTATATTCATGATTAAATATATGATGATTTAATTATGGGGAGAAATTCAGATGAAAATTTGAAAATAGCCTAAGTTTCCCAAATTCACAAATGTGAATTTGGTGCCACCCCAAGTTCAAGTTCAAGTGTGTGTGTGTATATGTGTGTATGTGTAAGTCTATAATGAGTTTTGGAAAGACTGCAGATTTGACTTGAATAATTCATATTTAATAAGATATATTTCTTTCTGGTAGTATTTCATACTCATTGAAATCAGCATATTATTACTGAATTGTCCTCAGCACAGAATGTGCTACTTTAATAACATGATATAATAAAATGGCTATTTAATTTCAGGGACTTATGCATCTTATTTGATAGTACATTCTAAATTAAATAAATAGCAAAAGTTTTCTTCCATGCTTCCAATATCAAAAGAGGCCAAAACATTTGCATAGGAAATATATTAACAGTCATGAAATACTTATCTTCACAGCCAGTTTCAGCAGACAATATTTATTCAATGATGCAGTCAGAATTCAAAAGGAAATTTAGTGACAATTTTATTTAAGAACATTGTCATCTTGGTTATGGAAAAAACAATTGGGACATTATTTCTGCCAAGGAGATTTCGGAGGCTCAAAGCTGCCAGTTATGCAAATTCATTCCAAACAACAACTCTGACATCATTCAAGGACACAGTGTTTGTAAAGATTTTCTTCTACAGCAACCATCTTTGTAATTGTACATTTAAAAAGAAAAGTTATATTTTCAAGCCATTTAACATCAGGAA
Source organism: Suricata suricatta (assembly GCF_006229205.1). Lineage (NCBI taxonomy): Eukaryota > Metazoa > Chordata > Mammalia > Carnivora > Herpestidae > Suricata > Suricata suricatta. The sequence continues at coordinate 61,700,721 of NC_043700.1, forward strand.
GAAAATAATGAAATTTAGGGGCAATAATTTTGATGATAACATTGAAGTTGTTATAGAGTTTCATAGAGAATGCCATTTTCCCCAGTATGCACTTTATTTTTCTAGTTTTGTTACTTTCAGTTGTCTTGGTTAGCAAAATGATGTACAAAAGTAGTAATATGTTATTATTGTAGGACAAGGAAGAATACTGTAGATTTGGGGGTTTATAAACATCCAGTAATGAATATGTATTTCTTTTCTCCAAATTAGTCCAGAACCATATCAGGGAGGTTCAGGATTTAGATTCAGATCCAAAGTTTACTTTTATTATTAAATAGAGCTGAGTGAAAGACATGATTTATATATGTGGTAAGAAAACTTGCAACTACTCATCTCTGGTCTGAGCTTAGTGATCAGCCTCGTTAGGGGCACAATTAGAAAACTCACAGGATTTCCATGCAGGAATAGTCCCATGCCCATTGTGGTCAGGTCATACCAGAGAATAAAAGATTAGGCAATGCTTTCTCACTATTTTTTTTTCAGATTACAATATTAGCTTTCTATTGCTCATAAAAATCACCACGGACTTAGCAGCTTAAAACAGTAATTAAATATTACCTCACATATAGATCAGAAGTTCAGGTATGGCTACTATGAGTCCTATGCTTAGGGTATCACATTCCACAATATAGATACTGGCCAGTATTGAGGCCCAGGATCATTTTCCAAGCTAATTTGCCCATTGGCAGAGTTCAGTTTCTTACAGATATAGAATACATGCAGCTTGCTTATTCAAGGCTTGCTGGATAATCTCTGATCTCAGCAGAAGCCTAAAGAGCATTTTTTAAATGTTTATTTACTTTTGAGAGAGAGACAGAGCATGAGCAGGGGAGGGGCAGAGAGAAGGGGAGACACAGAATCCATAGCAGGCTCCAGTCTCTAAGCTGTCAACATAGAGCCCAACGTGGGCTTCAAACCTAGAAACCCAACTGTGAGATCATGATCTGAGCTAAAGTTGGATGCTCAACAGATTGAGCCACCCATGCACCCCATGTATTTTAAAAACTCATCTGATATGATCAGGCCTATCCAGAATAATTCTTTTTGTTAACTCAAATTCAAACTGATTAGGGACTTTATTTTTTTTACTTTGCCTTTTTTTTTTTTACATTTGCAAAAATTCTTTTACCTTTGCTATATAATGTAACATCATTATGAAAGTGAATTCTATCACATTCATAGGTTCTTCCTACAAACAAGGGGAGGAGATTATAGTGTGTTGTGTTAACATTAGGGGATGGGAATCTTTGAGGTCACCTTAGAATTCTTATCATACTTACCGTACATAATATTCACCCTTTCCTATATGCAGTTAATGTGAGAGGAAGAGAGAAGTCAAGAGTTTACCCTAAATTTTTTTCAATAAAACATCAGGCTGGGAAAAGATTGTCACCAGTAAGTGTCTTGGTTGTACTTTATTTTAAGAATTTATTAAATTAGATTTCCCTAGTAATGACATAATCCAATAGTGTTCAGCATATATTTCAAATTTCCCCAATTAGTTGCTGAATTCAAGAGGGATACAGCTCATAATGCTGTATTTTAAAACTGTCATGAACCTATATTGTAGATTCAATTGTGTATCACTTCCAGCTTTCCAGATTTCATTTCTCTGGTGTTATTCTCTCTCTTTGCTTTTGTTTTTTTCATCTCTTCCTGCACTTCAGTAAAAATAGTCAACATAAATATTGTAAAGTTCTTTTCTATTAATTACTGTATCTAGATTACCTGTAGATTTACTCCTACTGTCTGCATTTTCTCATGTCTTTTGGTCATTTGTTCCTACCTTTTGGCAAGCCTAGTAATCCTGTTGAACATCTGTTATTGTTTGAAAAATAGATGTTCTAAATTATGCCATTTTCAATTAAAAAGGGCGTACCTCTTTTTCTGCTAGGAAAATAGAGCTAGTGATCGATGAACTTAATCTACTTCTTGGGTTGGCCGTCCAGTGATTCCCAATGAAAGAGAGATATTCAGTGAGGTTGGTCCCCTACTGGGCTCTGAATTTTATAATCTTTGTCTTTTAACTACAGTGAGACTCTGGAAAACTCTGTTCTTTTCAGAAAGTTTTGGCTCACCTACTTTCATTAGAAGGATAATTAGCATCTGTCTGGGTTGATGGTGAAATTTACCTTTCCCAGAGCTCTTTCTGGCTCTGTTATTTTATGTTAGATAAGAGTGACCACATTTTAAACAGAATATCTATTTTTTTCATAAATACATAGATAGGCACATACCTTACTGCAGAAAAGAATGAGGCCTGAACTAAAGTAATAATAAGTATATTATTCCATTTCATTTTAATCATCCCACATAAAATCCCTTATGTATTTATTTGTCTTACTGTGCATATATTACTTTCTTATATGCTGACATTCTGATTTGATTTTCTTGAGGCATATAATGTCAGGTCTATGGTTGAAGAAGAAAGTGTCCTAATGCCACTTTAGGATTAAGAGCAGAGCACTGTAACGGCTTTTATATTTCACAGATTACTCTTAAGCAAGTATATTTAATGACCAAATGATAATGCTAATTTCAGCTTCTTCATGGGAACAAAGAGCAATGAAAAATTTTGTGATAAACAGTTATAGGTCATGACCCCTAGTCCCCAGATAAATTAATTTGCATAAGTTATGGGAAAAAAAAGGGGTAGAAAAATAGTATGAAGTTTAAAGACTCTGTCAGATAGGCTTTTGTTCTATTTCTTGAATAGTGTAAGTCTTTATGCAGTCTTTGTTGGGAGCTCATGCTAATAAAACTGTCAGGAATCACATTATATTTTAAGAATGTTACTCATTTTAAAATATGAATCAATATGAGGATTCTGGAATATGATATTAATAATATTTACTTTACTAGCATAACATTAATGTAGTGAACATCCTAATTGGATATTTTATTTTTATGTAACCTATTTCTTAGCCAGTGCTTAATAAATATTGCATTAAGTAACATCATCAATTATACATTCATCCTACATGTTTCATCACATTACAAATATGGTTAGCAAATTTTGCAAAGAGCCATGATTATGGAAAATATATTTGCTATTTATGGTTAAAGTATTTGTTTTCTCACTGGACTTCTGATAATATGGAAGATTAACAGATAATAGCTCTTGGACTATAAAGATGCACCAATACCGTATGCTATTAGATATGCATATATATTTTGGTTATTTGAAATCTATGAACAATTCAGCCACTTTAAAAACATTTCCACTTCTCCTTTCTATCACATACTATGTGTGCTCATAAATGTACATCCTCTTGTCAGGAATTTTGGGATACCTGCCACATCTTTTCAATTTTGTTGACTGTGACATTGTTCTTAAAAGCTTATTCATATAAAGTATAACTAAAAATCGTGAATAAATCTAAACATATCACCATGGGATATTATACAAAACAGCTTTTTTTAAAACTTAACTTTTAAAAGAAAGGGATTTGCATTATGCATTTAGACAAAGAGTTTGAGAGCAAAGCACACACTCTGTAAAGGCAGAGGGTTTGACCATCATCATAACACACGTGTGTCAGACACGATTCTGGATGCAGCAGACATGAAGGTAAAATACTGTTTCTCTAAGAATCTGGTAGGCTTATGTTTGGGTGGGAAATTTGTGGGAAACTAGATAGAAGGCTTATACATGTATAAAACCCAGCTTCAGTGCAAAATGAAAAGTTCCTGCTGGTTAAGAGATATGTGGGTGTACAGAGTGCAGTGTATTTCTGCTATATTTGAGAGCATTCTTAGGGAAAGCTTTTTAGAGACATATTATTTTAGTAGTCGTGGAAGAATGGGAGAAAGGGCACTTCAAGCATAGAAAATGGATGAGTAGAGGCAGAGATGTGAAAGGGAGTCTTTTTTTCTTAAGCTTTTACTTATTTATTTTGAGAGAGAGACCGTGTGTGCCCACAAGCAGTGTAGGGACAGAGAGAAAGGGAGAGAGAGAATCTCAAGCAAGCTCCGCACTGTGAGCAGGGAGCCCACTGTGGATCTCTATCCCAAGAACAGTGAAGTCAAGACCTGGGCTGACATCAAGAGTAGAACACTTAATCGACTGAGCCACCTAAGCACTCTGAGAGTAAGTCTCATGCAGGATAGAAAGTACCTTAAATGAGGATGAAAGAGGAATTGTAGTCAGGTCATGAAGGACCTAGAATGCAGACAAAATGTTTTAACATTTTTTTAAGCAAGAGGAACCCTTGAAATGTACATTATTTAGAATTATGTTTCAAGAGTAATTTTCCTTGGGGCACCTGGGTGGCTCAGTAGGTTCAGTCTCCAATTCTGCTGAAGTCGTGAGTTCAAGCCCCACATTGGGCTACTGCTGTCAGTTCAGAGCCCACTTTAGATCCTCTGTCTCCCTCTCTCTGAGCCTCCTCCACTCGTGCTTTCTCTCTCAAAAATAAATAAACATTTTAAAAAAGCATAATGTTCTTTTTAAAAATGTTTTTTATTTATTTTTGAGAGACAGAGAAAGAGAGAGCATGAGCTGGGGAGGATCAGAGAGAGAGGGAGACACAGAATCCGAAGCAGGCTCCAGGCTCTGAGCTCTCAGCACAGAGCCCGATGCGGGGCTTGAACCCACAAACTGTGAGATCATGATGTAAGCTGAAGCTGGACGCTTAACCAACTGAGCCACCCAGGTGCCCCTATAATGCTCCTTAATAGCAGTCCTTGAGAGTGGAGTTATAGGTAGGAGAAACATGGTGTTGGAAGACAGTTGTGAACATTGGAATCTGAAGGCTATTTGTAGTAGTCCGGGCAGAAAAGAGTGATGCCTGAACCAAAGGAATAGTGGTAGGAATGGAAAGGCAAAAGCCATATTCAATTAGTTAATAACTTACTTTTGCACAGTACCTACGTTTTCTCAGCTTTTCCTAGAAATGTAAATTTACTCATGCTAGGAAAAGGAAAAACATAGCAAGTATCTACTATGTTATAGTTTACATCAACTTTGTTTATAATCCTAAAAATATATTTCATTTAATCAGACACATTTTGCAGGTGAAAAAACTAAGATCAGAGATAGTGAATGACTTACCCACGGCCAGGGATGGAGCTGCTAGGCAGTATTTACAGTTCTGTTTTCCTCACATGTTTTGCATAACATTATCAGATAATATTTTCAAGTTATTATATATTTTCCCTAAAGAAACCAATGGTAAAAAGTGTTAAAATCTGGTCTTAAAAACGAGTGGGTTTTTTTTTTAATTTTTTCAATTTATTTTTGAGAGAGAGAGAGAGAGAGACAGAGCGTGAGCAGGGGAGAGGCAGAGAGAGATTAAAAACACAGAATCTGCAGTAAGGTCTGAGCTGTCAGCACAGAGCCTGATGTGGGACTCAAACTCATGAACCATGAGACCATGACCTGAGCTGAAGTCAGTCGCTTAACCGACTGAGCCACCCAGGCGCCCCTGGAATGAGTGTGTGTGTATGTGTGTGTGTGTGTGTGTGTGTGTGTGTGTGTGTGTGTGTGTGTGTTTATCCCATCTGTTTAGCAGTGTAACAGGTGGCATTTCTCAGGGAGGTCTAGCTGAGAATGTCATGACATTTGGCACAGCGCTTCTGAAATAATGAGACTCCTCTCTTCCAAACACTAAAAAGTAGGTTAATAAAAATGGGCAACAGGCAATGAAGAGTTAAAAAATGTGAAACTGAAAATCAGACTGAAGGGGAAAAAAACCAGGACAAGATCAGTGTCATGAAGTTAAAAAGGAAAAGTGTGGTGCCAAGGAAGAGCACCCCCGCAAGGGGTGTGCTGTTGCTCTGAATGGGGAATGATTGGTTAGCCCCAGTCTTTCCTCTCGGAAATAA
>NC_043700.1:61706685-61756966 GCF_006229205.1 Suricata suricatta
TATATATATATATATATATATATATATATATATTTTCTTTTTTAAAGGTTTCACTTATTTTTGGGAGAGTGCATGCTTGTGAGTGGGGGAGGAGCAGAGAGAGAGGAAAGAAAGAAGGAGAGAGAGAAAGAGAGAGGGAATTCTAAGTAGGCTTCACACTGTCAGCAGAGAGCCTGACATGGGGTGCAATCCCATGAACTGTGATATCATGACCTCAGCCAAAACCAAGAGTTGGACAATCAACTGCATAACCTAGGAGCCCTTCAACAATTATATTTAATTTACACTTATAATTGCCCTGATTTTCTTCTTCTTATATATATTTATACATGTATACCTAAATGCTACTCAATGTTATATTAATAAGTACTCGTATTGTAGCACAAGGTAACATTCAATTTCACTGGGGTATAACGTTAGGCTGCAGTATGGTTTTTTACATTCCATTAGTGGGAATCTTTGTATACACTGTCAATTCTTTTCAGTCAATGCAGAGTTGGGTCATTTCTAGTTTTTTTTATTTGTATAAATATAGTGCTGTAAATTTTCATCTTTCAATTTTGGTGCCCATGTACAACTATTACCCTTGGGTTTTCACAAAGGCATAAATTGCTAAGCACAGGAATAAGTATAGACTTTACAGGAAAATGACAAATTGTTTTCCAAAGTCATTATACCACAGTACACTCCTGCTCATATTAATATGAGAACTTGATTTATATTAGCTGGAAAATCTTTCCTCATTATTTTATCACCAAAAGATCTCACATTCAGGTCTTTAGTCCACTTTGAGTTTATTTTTGTGAATGGTGTGAGAAAGTGGCACGGTTTCATTATATTACATGTATCTGGCCAGCTTTCCGAGCATTGTTTGTTGAAGAGACAGTCTTTTCCCCCATCACATATTCTTTTTAGTTTTGTCAAATATTGACCATATGATTGTGGGTTTATTTCAGGGTTTCTATTCTGTTCTATTGATCTGTGTGGATATTTTTCTTGTCATGCCATGCTGTCTTGATTACTATAGCTTTGTAGTATATCTTGATGTCTGGGCTTGTCATACCTCCAGTGTTGTTTTTCTTTTTGAAGATTGCTTTGGCTATTCAAAGGCCTTTTGGGGTTCCCTACAAATGTTAGGATTGTTGGCATATAATTTTTCACAATATCCTCTTATCCTTTGTATTTATGTGGTATTGACTGTTATAACTTATCTTTGATTTCTGATTTCTCTGCTTCTCTCTGGATAATTTTTTTAAAGAACTAGCCTCTGATTTAATTGATCTATTCTATTGTGTTTTTTAAAGTTTTGTTTTGTTTTGTTTTTCTATTTTATTTATTTCTACTCCTTGTTATTTCCTTCCTTCTACTGGTTTAGGGTTTTATTTGTCCTTTTTTCCTAGCTCCTTCGGGTGTAATGTTGGGTTGTTTATTTGAGACTTTTCTTATTTCTTGAGGCAGACCTGTATTGCCACACACTTCTCTCTTAGAATAGATTTTGCTGCATGCCAAAGATTTGGGGCCATTATGTTTTCATTTTTGTTTGCATTCATGTACTTTTTGATGTCCCCTTTGATTTCTTGGTTGATCCACATATTGTTTAGTTGCATGAGTGACATGGAGTCACTCTGTATTTGTGCTCTTTCCAGATTTTTTCTTGTTATTGATTTCTAGCTTCACAGTGTTATGGTCAGAATATACAGATGCACGTTATGACCTCATTTTTTTAAGTATGGGGTTTGTGGCCCAATGTGTGATCTATTCTGGAGAATGTTCCATGTGCACTTGAAAAGTATGTGTATTTTGCTGTTTTAGGATGGAATGTTCTGAATATATCTGGTATATCCATCTGGCCCAATATGTCATGCTAAACCATTATTCCTTGTTGATTTTCTGTTTGGATGATCTATACACTGATATAAGTGGGACATTACAATCCCCTCCTGTCTTTCTGTTTTATTTATTTCCACTGTCTTTCCTTAGTGATTACTTCCTTCGTGTTTTATATTAGCTGCTTTGTGAATTTGGGTGCTTCCGTGTTAGGTGTATAAATATTTACAGCTGTTGTATCTTCTTGCTGGGCTGTTTGTTCTCTTTATGATTATAAAGCATCTTTCTCTGTCTCTTGTTACAGTCTTTGCTTTAAAGGATATTTTGTCCAATATAAGTATTTCTACCCTGGCTTTCTTTTCATTTCCATTTGCATGGTAAATATTCCTCATCTCTTCACTTTTAACCTGCATGTGTCTTTAGGTCTGAAATGAGTCTCTTGTAGGCCACATTATGGATAGATCTTGCTTTTTTTATCCATTCATACACACTGGGTATTCTAATTGGAGCATTTAGTCCATTTACATGCAAATTATTGATAGGTGTGTACTTAATGCCATTTTGTTACTTTTTTCATGGACTGTTTTTAGTTCCTCTCACTTCTTTTCTTCTCTTGTTCTTTTCTCTCATGGTTTGCTGGCTTTCTTTAATGATGTGCTTGGATTCCTTCCTCTTTATTTTTTACATATCTATTACTGGTTTTTGATTTTTGGTTACCATTAGGTTTATACATAACATCTTGTACTTATGGCAATCTATATTTAGTTGATGATCGCTTAAGTTTGACTCCATTCTAAAAATAATAAATTGTACTCCTCTCCCCCAACAATGTTTTAGGTATAGATTGTCATAATTTACATTCTTTTACTTTGTAAATTTCTCAACTGATTTTTATGGATATGCTTCATTTTACTACTCTTGTACTTACTATTTTGTTTTGTTTTGTTTTGGTCTTACTTATGGTCTTTTCTTCTTACCCAGAGTTCCCTTTAGCATTTCTTATAGGGCTGGTTTTGTGGTCATGAATTTCTTTAACTTTTGCCTGGGAAACTCTATGTTTCCTTCTATTTAGATTGATAGTCTTGGAAAGGATATTCTTGGTTGCAGGGTTTTTTCTTTCAGTACTTTGACTATATCATGCCGTTCCCTTTTGACCTGAAAAATTAACTGATAAACTTATGGGGTTTCCCTTGTGTGTAACTATTTTTTTTTACTCTTGCTGATTTTAAATTTTCTATCACTTCTCTTTGCCATTTTAATTGCTATGTTTCTTGGTGCAGACCTACTTGAGTTGATTTGTTAGGAGCTGTCTGAGCCTCTTGGATATGGGTTTTTATTTCCTTCCTCAAATTCAGAAAGTTTTCATCTATTATTTCCTCAAATAATTTTGGCACCTATTTTTTTTTTTCCCTCTTCTTCTGAGAGCCCTATAATGTGACAGTTATGCTGGATAGTTTCACTAAGGTCCCTAAGTCTATTTTCCTTTTTATTATATTTGTTCTTCTCTTACTCAGCTTGATTGCTTTATATTACTCTGTTCCAGGTTCCTGATCCATTCTACTTCCTCTAGTCTATGATGTATTCCCTCTGGTGTGTTTTTAATTTGAATTATTGAATTTGAATATTTTGTCTCCAATTGGTTATTTTTTTATATTTTCAATCTCTCGTTGAGGGTCTTACTGAAGTTCTTCACTCTTTTCTCAAGTCCGGTGAGTACTTTTATGACCATTACTTTGCATTTTCCATCAGGCATGTTACTTATATTTGTTTCATTTAGTTCTCTTGCTGTGATTTTGTGCTGTTGATTTGGGGCCTATTCCTCTATTTCCTCATTTCTTCCAAGTCTGTCTGTCTGTTTGTGTGTGTTAGGAAAGTCTGTTATAGCCCCTGCTTTTGACAGTAGTAGTCTTATAAAAACAAGGTCCTACAGTACTTTACAGTGCAATGTTGCTTGTTCATGTAAACCTTGGTTTCAAGGATGTCTCCTCTGTGTGTTATGTGGGCCTTACTGTTGTGGTTGAGTCATGTGTCCTTTCAGTTCAGTCACCTTCAGTGGCTCTTTTTGCCTGTTGTGGGCAAGGTTTGGTTCCCACGTTGTTAGTGGGCCAATGTGAGGACACCCTGGGCTTGAGCTGAGTTAGACCAGGTGTTTTCCAGAAAGCAGTAGCTTTCTTTAGTGGGCGGGGCTTATAGTCAGACCAGATGTCTGCCCTCAGCTCAGGGTTGAGGCTGCAGTCAGACTGTTATATGTGGCTGTCCTTTCCTCTCCCCCAGCCATTAGTCACTTTGGAATGTTGTCAGCTCCTTTTGAGGCTGCTTACACACTGCTTGTGGCATTGCTTGGCATATTGGAGGGAGAAGGTCCACAGGATATTCCATGGCCAGAGGACACAATGGTAGTAATGTTTGCTCTGGTCTGTTGTGGGAGGGGACCTGGAGCTTCTTTAAAAACTCTTGCCTTATTGCTAGATGTGGAGAGTTGGTAGGAGAGTGTCTAGGGCAGGATGTGCTGTTAACTAGTTAGGTGGAGAGTGTTGGCACTGTGCTGGTTCCCACAAGTGTCCATATGTCTAGGCTGGGGAGTGAGGGAGGGAAATGGTGGCCACCAGCTTCTTTGTTTCTGGAGAAGTCTCCTGAAGGTTTCTACCTCTCCTGCACACACTCTGAGGATAGTAAACAAATTTCTCTCTTGTATACTGCAGGCATTTTTCAAACTGCTGCTTCTATGCTATATCTCAGCAGAGCTGATCATCGTGCAATGTCTTTCAGGGACTCTGTTTTCTTTTGTCCGAGGGCTGTCCCAGAGCCAAGATTCCTGATTTTTAAAGTTCCAGGTGTTAAGCCCCACAGACTCGGAAGAACTCCCAAAGGTAGTTCAAAGTCAAATGTTATGGAGATTCACCTTCTTCATGTGAGTTCCCCATTCATTGGGTGTTTGCACGTGAGGGTGTGTTTCTCTCCCTTCTCTGTGCCCAAGTCATCAATCCCATGGATCCATATAGTTCCTCGCCATGTCTCCACCCTTCCTACCCTTTCTGATGTGGCTTCTTCTCTATATTAATTGTACAGAGACTGCTATGTCAGTCTTTGGGTCATTTTCTTGGTTATTTACACTGATGTTGATATTATCTAGTTGTATCCGTGGGACGAGCTGTGCCTAGGATCTTCCTACTCTGCCATTGTCCCTGGGACTTCTATAGTTAATTGTTTTTTATCAATGATATTTCCTTTATCTCTTTGAGGATAAAAATACATTCATCATATAGCTCTTTTAAGATTGTCTTATTTATTAAATAAATTGTATACATATTTAATTAATCAAATTTTTATTTCCAGTTATCTTACTGTTAAGTGCATCAGTTTTTTGGATTGTATTTTATAGACTCATCTTAAATGTGTATTTTTCACCTTCTAGATTATACTTTGTAATGCTACAGTTTTATTATCCTCTTCATATGTTTCTCTAGGTATTCTCTGACTGAATTAAATTATATTTTTGCATTTATGCTACCCATCTCTGGTGATTTTTGTTGCAAAGGTTTACCTCAAATTCTAGCTTGTAAACTTTATTTACTTCACTTAATGCCTTTCCATGTGTGATGGTCAATTTTAAGTGTCAGCTTGGCTAGGTTATGGTATGCAGTTGTTTGGCCAAACACCAGTCTAGGTATTCTGTAGATGTGATTAATATTTAAAACCATAGACTTTGAGTAAAGCATATTATCCCTATAACTTGGCTGGGCCTCATCACAGGCCTTAGAGGAAAGACTGAGGTCCCCAAGGAAGAGGAAATGCTTTCTGCAGACTGTCTTCAGACTTGAATTTCAACCTCAGTTCTTCAGCCTGCTTTACAGATTTCAGACATGCCATCCTTCCTAACTGCATGAACCAGTCCCTTCAAGCCTCTTTCTCTTTTTTCTCCACCCCATATATGAGATATGTATATCTTTTTATCTCCGATTTGCTCTGATTCTCTAAGGCATCATGGCTGACATCACATTCAGAGGCTTATATTAATTATGGCCTCATGGGGTGGTCATTTGTATTGTTTTGTTTTTCACAGTAAATTATTTTCAGTTTTCTTTTTAAATTTTCATTTGTATTTAAAAATGGTTTTTTTAACATTTATTTATTTTTGAAAGACAGAGAGAGAGACAGAGCACGAGCAAGGGAGGGGCAAAGAGAGAGTCAGATACAGAATCTGAAGCAGGTTCCAGGCTCTGTGCTGACAGCTCATAGCCCGATGCACAGATCGAACTCATGAAGGGTGCGATCATGACCTGAGCAGAAGTCGGACTCGTAATTGATTGAGCCATCCAGGTGCCCCTCAGCTTTCTTTTTTTATACCCAGTAGATTTGGTGTACAGATGGAGGTGATAGTTGGGGGGCACATCGTTGTAAGCAGGCTTCTTTTACTTTTTATCTATGTCAAATTTTCAAAAATTTTATACCAATCCTTATAAACCACTGCAGAGTGAAAATAATGGAGAAAAAGAAAAAAAAGGTTTTCTTCTCTTTCATTTTTTAATCCTTGAAATTTTCCTTGAAAATAATTTGATGTTTATCTTAAATTATTCAGACCAAATTAATATAATTTTATATTTAGTTGTTCCCATCAATCTTTGCCATAGATCATTTAGCCTATTGTGGACAAATAATATTTTACTTAAATTTCCAAAATTCATTAAGAGCTTCTTAGAATATTTATGGGTTATAACAGATCAAGACAATAACTTTTCAAAGAGAAAGCACTGGAAGCTAATTTTTGAGGTATTTATGTAGATGTTCTCCCATGTCGTGTGTGTGTATGTGTTTTGAGCACATTTCTGACTTGATATATTACTGCAGAAGTCAATAAAAAAATAGTTTGAAAAGCCATTAGGTATCATTTTCTGTATATAACATGTTGGTGGACCAAAGGGTACTGTCAAAATATCTTCACATTTAAAATTCTGGATCTGTTCCATTTGCTATAAAATTCTCACAACACATTTGCTGACCTGGCTCTGGCATTGAGGCTGCTGTTTGCAGTTTCCCGAGTTTGTGTCAATGTGATATAAAAGTTTGATTCCCTTATTATTTTTATTCTATGGAATAAATTCAAAGTTATATTGTTATACTAGTAATTGTGGCACTTTTAAGCACTTACATTTCATATACATTCTTTAGGCAAAAGTTAAAGATTTATAATTCATGATACAAAAATTATGTACAGCTATGGTGGATTTGCAGATGTGTATATAAATGTGCAAGTAAAAATGAAAGTGGTTGGATAGTATTTTTCTAGATCATACAAAGATTTCTACATATACCAAGTGGAAGTATTGTGACAGCTTTTATATTTTGTCATTTTTTTCTTCCACACAAGATCAGGAGACATAATTCTGATCACCAAGTGTTTTCAGAAAATGAGATAGTGCAAGGTGTATGTGTGTGTTGTAAAAATACCATCACTATCACACACAGCTCAGATGGTGCTTCCAACATTTATTTTTCAATGGACCCCACTGATAGCAAAATAATCAGTGGTTGAAACAAAAGGCTTTATTTTTTGACATGGGCATTCAGTGATAATCCAGGATTTCTATGTTATGTTTATATTCCTCCTATAGTATATAATTTACAATATAAAATATGTCAGCAGCCTCTGTTTCTCATATATACTTACTTAAATTTACTTAAATTTACTTAAGTAAATACTTAAACTACTTACTTAAATATGTATATACATATATATACGTGTATATATATATATATACATATATATATATATATATATTCTTCTTTTGATCTGACATGCATGTCCATTCCCATCCCATATCTCTACTACCTTTTGCAATAAAATGCTTGGAAAGGATTTTCTGTACTGCCTGTCTTCAATTCTTCTCTCTCCTTTTTCTCTTAAACATATGATAAGAGGCTTTTACCGTCACAATTTCATGCTATCTGAACTTATAAGTATCACTAACGATTTCTGCATTGTTAAATCTAATACTGTTTCTGACTTCATCTCATTTCATTTCTCAACATTTACATCTGCTTTCTTTCTACTTAGCTACAAGAACATCACACTATAGTTTTCTTTATATAAGAGCCGGTTCAGTCTTCTTCTTCTCATTCATCTCACTGATTCATCTCTTCTTCCTTGGTCATGCTATAGGGGTAAATGCCGTCTATATGATATGATAACATCTTAAGCCAGGAGTCTCTCTTGATCTGAAGGCTTATTTACACAATTTTCAGGTGCTGGAAATACAAAGTAGGAGAAAGAAATGACCTTATCCTTTAAAACACTTGATTAAGGGCGCCTGAGTGGCTCAGTCAGTTAAGCATCCGGTTTCGGCCAGTTTCAGCTTAGGACATGATCTCGCACGTTTCATGGGTTCAGGCCCCGAGTCAGGCTCTGGGCTGACAACTAGCTCAGAGCCTAGAACCTGTCTTTGGATTCTGTGTCTCCCATTCTCTCTGACACTACCCTGCACGTGCTGTCTCTCTCTGTCTATCAAAAATTTTAAAAACAACATTAAAAAACCTTGATTTGTAAGAGAAGTAATTACTTTGTTAGATGACAAATTTTAAAAAGTCCTAATTATATAAAACCTTAACAAGATATGATACATGTTAATATAAAACGGTAGGGTAGGCATGTTGACAGAGAGAAAGAAAGAGAAGACTTTAGCATGTAGAAGATTGCTACCATACACTTTTAAAAATATTTTATTGAATATTGTTTTGCATCATTTTGATTAAAGTTAAATGTCTAGATTGATGATATAATTGTTGATTGAAAATGTATATAGTGTAATTTTGCATTGTAGAGAAGTATACTTTCTGAATGTTGTAGAAGACTGGTAAAATATCCCTAAAGTGATGTCTTCTCTATCATTTTCCTCTATAGCCTCTTTATATCTTTCTGATCATCTTATTAAGTCACAGGATAAAAGATGTATATATTATATATACATTTACATATTAACACCTACATATTTACATATGTATGCATGTTACATAAGAATGTTTCTGCAAACACAAACATACATATACTCTGTGTACAGAGTTGTTACCAAGTACATGTGTACAAATGCTGGCAGAACAGCAATGAGAGTTAACCCATTTGTGTCATTATTTATTTATTTCTCTTATTTCAGTAAATCTATTAGCTGCATGTTAAAACAATCTCAGATCACATGGATGACTTTATGAAACAAACATCTCAGTGTTATAGACAAATGAAGGGAACAGCTGGTACGTAATCTTACTCCGGGTTTTCAGTGCAGCGTGGCCATTATGAAGCAGGACACTGTCATGTGCAGCTTACGCGCAATCAGTCTTCCACTGTTGCTTCGACTGAAAGGATGTGCATTAAATTTTGTAGGAAAAACATCTTTATTTGAGGAGGAAATTATTTCCAAATGGCTGTGTATTAGTTGAAACAATATTTTTTCCTAATCATACTGATATTTTGAAAGGATACCACCCAAATTTTTTCCCTGATAAAATTATCTATATCTATACTCTATCATAATCATTTCAGAAGTCAACATCAGTCAAGCCTCTACTGAAAAATTAGTAGTAGTGTTTTCAAAATCCCAACTTCTGAAAATTTCTGAGAGTCCATTAATGGGACCACAAAACATCAGCTAAGGCCTACATAAGTAAAAAGCTACAACATAAAGGTCTGCAGATTGTCATCTTTTTACGTGTTTCCGTTCAACATCTGTACAGAACTTACTCTGTGTGATATAAATACTAACTCATTTAATCTTGATACCAATACTGTGAAGGAGTTATTCCTATTATTTTCATTTAATGATAAGAAAACCAAAGCATAAAGAGGTTAAGTAATTTGCCAAGGTCATACATCTAATACATTGCAAGGCTGGAACTTGAAATGAGGCACTCTGATTCCAGATAGAGGCTCTTCAGTAGGATTTTATGTGTAATTTAAGCACTAAATACTATGAACAGTTTGAAGAGGTGGTCTATCACCATTTCCTCACATGACTTGCAACCTTGCCACATATTGGGGGCCATTAAAATGTAAAGACGGGAATAAGAGAGAAAGAATATAATTCATGAATGTTGAATAACAGAATGGAAAAAATAGGAAGAAGATCATGCATGATACAGACACAAGAACTCTATTTCATGGCCTCCCCCCAAATAACCTTAGTTTGTAGTGAAAAGATTGGTTATCAGCTTGCTGCTGTCTTTGGTATAATTTAAATAACACTAGATTAAAGAGTAGAGATTAAAATTCGAATTCGGTTTCTGCCAAGTACTACATGTGTTATCTAGGACAAATTGTGCTTTTCAGGAGCTGCTCTCTCATTTTTTTAAAGTCCCTTGAAAATCTCTAATTCTATGCAGTGAGATTGTCAAATCATAGGGTTTCAGAGTGTATAATTCTATGAATCAGAAGAGGCAAAAATTGTATTTTTAATTTGTCTTCATGTATCTGTAGTTTGTGGTATAAACTTCTCTTATGACTCATGACAGTGAGTGCACATTTACAGACAGCCTACATGATTATGAGTTTTTGTTTGTTTGACTACACTGAACATACATGTCCTAAGGCATTATTTTTGCCTCTTATTTATGGGAAAAAAAATGACATTTTTAAATATTTTTGTCTTTGGACATTCTTTATCTCATGCAAATTGTTCAGGTTTTTGGGCTGTACAACTTGTATCCTAGTATTTTGTGATTTTATTTGTATGTTTGCTTTGCCTTTAAAATTAGAAATTTTCTGCCCATATCAATCAACTAAACAGTCATTTATAGGTTTCATTGCTCTATTCTAACCTTTCTGCTGACTTCATCTTATTTTATTTACACATTATTTTTTTCTAGAGTCAACTTCATTTCTTTATATCATAAGATATGTAAGTAAAAAATAACAAAAGAAAACATGAATTAAGAAACAGTACTAGAGTACACACCATGGGTTTAAAAACATTTATATTCTAGCTTTGTCTTTCTCTTTACCTCCTTCCTGATATTAGCTAATACCTGTGAAAAATCTTAGTTGTCTTCTGTAATTAAAAAAATCAAACTGGTTTGTTGTGAATAATATCTTCATATCCTGAGTCCAAATACTTCCATCCCTAACTGTAAGGTTTTTTTCAGACCACTAAATTTATCCTATGTTCTAATTTTCTAGAAGAAAACATTGTAATTCATAATCCCTCTTTGCTTTCATAACCTTAAGTTTGCAACATTCAGAAGAGATTCTATCAACTCTCACAAGGAGATTAAGTTAAAACAGACAAAATATGATTGAAATTTATGGACAACATTGCCTGTGTTACCAGCTAAAAAAAAGCAAAAAACAAAAACTCTAGCTTTAAAAGTCTAAAGAATTCTAATATTTAAAATAACATAAAGGGGAACTGAAAGAAATGTGATTATTTTTATCAAGTATATAATAACATAGGGGTTCCTGGGTGGCTGAGTCATTTGTGTCTGACTCTTGGTTTTGGCTTAGGTCATGATCTTATGGTTCTTGAGTTTGAGCCTTGTATGGGGTTTGGCACTATGCAGAGCCTGCTTGGGGTTCTCTGTCTCCTCTTCCTTGCCCCCTCCCCCACTCACTATCTCTCTTAAAAATAAATTAATAAATGTTTTAAAAAAGGAGTATGTAGTATTATAGATATAAATGCTTTAAAGAGGAAATCATCAAGAATTTTAAACACTGCCAAAATTCACTATATATTTCCCCTCCTCTCTCTCTCTTTCTATTATATATATGTTAAGTATACATATGATATAAAGTGTAACATGTATAAAACATATATGTACACATACATATATAGTGCAATATATATGTTCAAGTAAGTATCTCAAACTACTATCCAGCTAAATCCTTTTTCCTATGTATCATAGTAATTAAAATTAAATATAAACAATTTACATGGAGTAGTATGATATTAAAGACCTCCTTATATACCATAATACCAAACATATGTGAAAAGGTGAAGCATGTCTTGGAAATAATATTTTTAATTTGGCTTTTTTCTCTCCAACCTAAGGGAAAAATACCTTGTACCCCTTTTCTTTAAAAATGAAAGGGAAATTATGTTAATAACAATATATTTTAAACAGTGTTATACTTTTAGGGTAAATCTGACTAGGGACTCCTATAGTACAGTTGGTTCCTTTCCTCAGTTTTAAATGAAAGAGTATTTGTTTACTGTTTGAAATCAAATAGCTATGTTCTGGGTAAAGAGATTATAGGGAACCCATTGCAAAGCAGAGCACGGCTTTCTGGACTTGCTGGAAACAGAGCTGTGTGTCGCTTCACTAGTTAATGTGTATCTAGGGGTTGGGTCCTGCCTGTGCTCATAAACTCCTTACAG
Source organism: Suricata suricatta (assembly GCF_006229205.1). Classification (NCBI taxonomy): domain Eukaryota; kingdom Metazoa; phylum Chordata; class Mammalia; order Carnivora; family Herpestidae; genus Suricata; species Suricata suricatta. Next base: position 61,718,871 of record NC_043700.1, read on the forward strand.
TGTATTATCACATGGAATATTTCATCCTGTCTTAACTTGTTTTTCTGCACGTTTCCGGTACGTTCTTCCTGGCACGTAGCCCACTAACTTATCGCACAGCTTTCCTGCATGTGTGCTCAATACGTACATATGGGAGCTGGAGAGAGTCGGAGGAGACTTCTTAGCCTCCCTCTCACCTCTCCTGACTTGTATGGAGTCATGAGTAATCCTTTCTACCATCCTCGGCTTTGCTGGACGAAGTGGAAAGCCGAACCTACAGTTTACATTTAAAAACTAACTTCTATTGAAAATATATTCATTTTATCAAAATAAAGACTCGATTACACAGAAACAGGTAAAAAAAAGTCTGAAGCTTTTGCCTTTGCCAAAGGTTCTCATGTCTTTTCATTCATCGTTTTGAATTTGTAAATACCCTAGAACAGTCAGAGCATTCAGTGTTATTTAAAGCTCTTCAGGGTTAATGCTATTTACTTCTTAGATTCTGGAAAAATAAACTTAAGGGATTTATGTAGGTCCTTCTGAATGTTTCAGGAATGATATGATATTTTGCCTGGCAATTTATTGAAGAGTGCTAAAACATAGCTTTCAAATTAATTAGGAGACAATTTCTTAATTATCTGCATAGTTTTTATGTGGTCCAAAGAAATAATTCTAATTTGTATCTACTTTGAGCCTTTCCAAATGTAGAACATATAGAACATAAGGAGATTTAAGTTAGTAGTTCTAACAGGTAACAATTTGAGGAATTAATCATTTAGTAGATTAAACACATTTTTAACTTCTGGCTTAGAAAAAAAAATATGGAGCATATAATACTGACCATTTTTCTTATGTCAGAAAGCTCTAATTCTGTATCTATTCACATAAGAACATTTTTTCTATGAAGAGAGGAAACCACTTAGTTGGTCAAAAAGTTGATATAATTCTTTTTTTCCTTAACTCTCTGACGTCTCTCAGCAGTATGGCATAACTTAAAAAAATTCACCTATCTTGATTTTTCATTTGAAAATATGATATTATTTAAAAAATATTTATTTGCTTTTCCTTTTACACACAAATGTTGTCCCCACTAAATTATCTAAGGATAGACTTTTATCTTCCAAAAACAAACAAAGCAATCAACATCCTTTCAGATCTTGAAGCTATTCCTTCTGGAAATAAAAGTACAAAGTTGTCATTTTAGAATATTTTAGTACTTAAAATCAGGATGTTTTCACCTGATTATTTGTCTGGCTTTCTTAGGTAATTATATGATTGATACAAAATAATGTCCAAATTGCTAATGAAAGTAAACATTTGTTGCTATAAATATAATGATGAGGCAACTAATCGGGTTTCAAGTGGACTATGTTTGTCATTATTTGCTTTATTCATATTTTCATTGAAACAAATTAGATAACCTAGAAGAAGCCTTAAGATTGCTTTTGCTCCCTTAAGTCTAGAGCAGATTCCTCAGCATTTAGCCTTTTGTTTCTTCTGTGACCATTTTCTGCTGCCTCACACAAGCACACCAAACAGAAGGAACAAGGTAAGCAGAGAGAAAAGTCCACAGTCACATAAATGACCACCAGATACAGGCCAATCAGTAAGACAACTCCTTCAAAACCGTGTGTTCCTTTTTTAAAAAAATTTTTAATCTGTATTTATTTTTGAGAGAGAGAGAGAGAGAGAGAGAGAGAGAGAAAGAATACAAGCAGGGGAGGGAAGTGAGAGAGGGAGGCACACAATCTGAAGCAGGCTCCAGGCTCTGAGCTGTTCGCAAAGAGCCCAACATGGGGCTTGAACCCACAAACCGTGAGATCATGATCTGAGCTGAAGTTGGATGCTCAACCGACTGAGCCACCCAGACGCCCCTAAAACCATGGGTTCTTATGTAGAATTATTCTGTACTTTTTGTTAATTCATTCAACATATTTGTTCCACAAGTATCAATTGTGCATCTAATATATGCCAGCCACTTTCTAGGCCATTGGGATTTCACAATGAAGAGAATATATGAAGATATATGCCCTTTGGAACTTGGGAGTTATGTTCTGTGTAAACCAATATTGTATCTTTAAGGAACTCTAATTGGCCTACTTTGTTATGTGTATTTAAATTCTTTTTTTTTAAAGTTTGCTTCTTTATATGGGTAATGGGACATAGAGAGAAGGAGAGAGAGGATACCCAGCAGGCTCCATGCTGTCAGCCCAGAGCCCAATGCGGAACTCAAACTCGTGAACTGTATCATGACCTGAGCCAAACCCAGGAGGTGGAAGCTTAATCAAATGAGCCACCCAGGGTCCCCATTTAAACTTTTTTAAAATTAAAATTATGTATAGTATATAAAGAGTTAAAATTCATCTCCCTGGTATAAGTAATACCTATTCAATCTTTTATTCCCTTGACATCCTTATTTTTACAACCATATTTTTCTCTGAATTTACCACCTAAAATCCCTCACTTTTCATTTAATTGTGAATTTTAAATTTTATTAACTGTTCTGTATTCATTATTATTTAAAAAATGTTCTATGTCTTTATTTTATTTTGAGAGAGACTGAGAGTGAGAAGGGGAGGGGCAGAGAAAGAGGCAGACACAGAATCTGAAGCAGCCTCCATGCTCTGAGCTGTCAGCACAGAGCCTGACCCGGGGCTCGAACCCACAGACTGTGAGATCATGACCTGAGCCGAAGTCGGGCGCTTAACCGTGAGCCACCCAGGTACCCCGGCTCTGTATTTGTTATAAATAAGCCATTGTACATATAAAACCCATAACACACTCTAATTTCACTGCCTCTCTCTTATAAGAACTCAAAGGAATACATTGGGCCATCTAATGATAACAGTATAACTTGTGTCTCAAGATCCTTAATTTAATTGCATTTGCAAAGACTCATTTGCTTTATAAGGAAACATATGTACAGGTTCTAGAGGTTAGGAAGTCGACCTTTTGGGGGGATAGACATTATTCATCCTACCATATTTGGTATAGATAATTCTTTTTAAGAGTTTGTTTGTTTGTTTGTTTGTTTACTAATGAAGTAAAGAAATAAAGAAGACATCAAAATTTGTCAATGATCCCCTGATATGTAAAGTTGATGAATAAGATTACTCCATATCTTAATTTACATTGTCTTTATTTTCCAAATTGGCTTACCTTTGGGTTTTTCTCCCCTTTATTTCATTTATTTACTACTTGATTCACCATGTATTTTCTGTACCATAAATTCATAACTCTCTTTTGTATATGAGTGTAGGCGTTCTTAAACTAAGAGTACATTTCAGGTTCACACAGCCAGTATCAGGCAGAGGTTGTGAAAAATTATGACCAGAAAAATGAGTAGAAGTTAGTAAACAAGGAAAGGATGGGCTGTGGTGTGATATGAGGAAGAAAAGATCTCCTGGGATTCAAAATATATAAATATATATATTGAAGCCAGAGAATCAGTGCCTATTTGAAAACTGAGAAAAGTCCAATAGGGCTATCGTGTGAGGCAGATAATGTGTGTACGAGGTAAGGGAGCAGGAAAGAACCTTATAAAAGTTGTTAGTGGGACATTGTGCCCTCTTGATTCTTTGACTTTTCTCTGACTCTGTGCTTCTTAGTCCTCTTTACTTGTTCTTTTCCCTTTTCGCATCTTATTATTGATGCACTCTAAGGCATCAGTCTGCTTTTCTGAACTACCCTCTTTAAAAGGTTTATCTTCAACCGCTGTCGCTTACAAAATCACAATTAGTTGACAGCACTCAAACCTATGTCTTCATTTCCTCTCACTAATGTCCATTATTAATTTATTACCCCTCTGCTTCAAATTCATCCATTAGCACCTGCTCTGAGATGGACTTTTGGGTCTTTCTCACTTCCAAATGAGATGTTAAGCTTTGTCAGCAGAAGTCACAGGAGAGACACTGAAGGAGGAAGAGGACTTCTTTTCCAGTGTTGTTTGTTTTGTTTATGGTTGGGGCGAACCTTATTCCTGTTGACTGGTCAGTGGTATACGGCTGTGTGGAGACACGTGGTGATGGCTGGCCTCAGCTCCCTTCCAGAGCGTGGACTAGCAGTGACTGCACAGCCCTGGCCTGCACACAGTGATCTCCTTCCTGACGCCCTAGTGATGCAGCCCTATACTCCAGGCCTCGGGCTCACAGAGGTAGTCCAGCCCGGCTGTGTGCCCATGAGCCAGCTTAGAGTCTCCTGCTCCCTGGAAAGCTATTTATTTCCTGCTGCCTGTGGATTGGCTCTGACCTGAACAACCCAACAAATACCTCTGCCATCCAATGGGCTTCAAACATATATTCTCCAGTAAACTGAAATCCAGTTTCGTGTAGTCCATTCCAGGTTTATACTCACTTGTTGTTTTCCTAGGGTACTCGTTTGATTTCTCCTTACCCCTTTATAGTTGCTCTCCTCATATGGTTTAACAATTCTTCATATAAGCACCCCTGTTTAAATTAATCAGATTTCTATTGTCTATAGAAATGGCAATGGACTGATGTATGTATATACTGCCTCTAAAAATGGACGCTTGTGTAACTTAAACATGAATGCATTAAATTGGAAGTCAGCCACTCTGTTCCATTACCAGTTTCCTCTTTTTATGTTCTTTATTACAGAAAAAAAATAGCACCAATGTTAAGAAACCTATGGACCATTAAAAAATTTTATAGCTGTCTTAGAATTTGTATCAAATTATCATTAATATCTATTCTGTATATGAAGAAATTTCAGTTTCTCTATCAACTTTTATAATTGTCAGAGCACATGATTCACCTATAGTTTCTTCATCTATAAACAAATGATAAATAATTTTAAGATTATATAGCACTGCAGGACCTGAATGTTGGTTATGTATCATCTTACTCTGACACTAGGGTGCAAGGAATTGAGCACTTCCTTTGTACTTAAAACATCCTAATTGTCAGGTTCTCTGTCATTACATTTTGGTAGGATATTCAGTCTCCTCATTACCAAGCCCCCTTGAACCAGCATTCTCAGTTTTTTTTATTTTTTAATTTTTTAAAATTTTTTTAATGTTTTATTTATTTTTGAGACAGAGACCGAGCATGAGCGGGGAGGGGCAGAGAGAGAGGGAGACACAGAATCGGAAGCAGGCTCCAGGCTCTGAGCTGTCAGCACAGAGCCTGACACAGAGCTCAAACCCACAAACATGAGATCATGACCTGAGCTGAAGTCGGAGGCTTAACCAACTGAGCCACCCAGGCGCCCCTCTCAGTTTTTTTTTTAATGTTTATTTGCTAGAGAGAGAGAGAACATGCAGGTGCATGAGAGGTGGGGAGGGGCAGAGAGTGAGGGGGAAAGAGAATTCTAAGCAGGCTCTGCACTGTCAGCATGGAGTCTGATGGGCTAATATTCAGAAAATGTGAGATCATGACCTCAGTCAAAATCAAGAGTCAGACATTTAACTGACTGAGCCAACCAGGTGCCCCACCAGAGTTTTGTTTTTTTTTTTAAGGTTTTAAATATTTGAAGTAATCTGGTGTATTTAGGACAGTTCTCTGCCATCTTCAGTTTATATTGGACGCTATAGACATGTTCAACTTGTAAATCAATATGATCCCATAAACTCTGGCAGCTAGTTAATGTCTATATCAAACACATGAATGAGCTCTTTTCCTGAAGCTTCCAAGATCACAGCATTCAGCATAAGATGCTCGCCTGTATCCTATAGCCGCCCTACCTTAAGGATACTATATGCAGATGTAGATTGGTCTCTAATCTGTAGAGAATTTCCTTCTTCCTTTTGTAACCCAGCCCAAGCCCAAGGATTCTGTTCCTTCTTATTTTGGTAACATGTCTAACTCTACTGGAATGAGTCATTTATTTGTCTCATAAACTCAAAACACATTTATCCATCCTCCATCTGCTAGGATAATTTAACAAGTCCACCTCAATTAATCTAGAGTTTCACAAACAAAATAAGAGAATTATCTTATGCATACTTGGCAACTGCTGCTTTTTACTGTGTAACACAAAAGCTACCAAGTCAAGGAGAAAAGCCAAATATTAGACAAATCTTGGAGATGGATAAGAGAAAATAAATACAGCAGTGATAACAAAACAAATTTATATTTTAACATTTTTATGATCAAAGAAAGCACTGTTTTACTGATATAGATAAAGGAAATAGCTGTTTGTTAACTGTATACTTTATAATGTCAAATAATTGCCTAAGATGTTTATTAATCTGTATTACATACAGTGCCCCTATAGCTCTAGTTTGTACGAATAAAACATTTTTCACATTGTTGTTCCAAAAGACTCTCAATAATGTTTTGCATTTCACATATTAGAAGTAAACAGTGGTCTTTACAGATTGTTGAAGAATTATGTCATCCTTGGATTATGGAGGATTTCATATTAACTTGCCTTGAGTTAGGGTGGATCAGTTAAAGGTCTTTGGTTGGAAACAGGAGAAACCAACTTCATCTTAGTTCAGAAAAATAATTTTCTTAACTTTTTGTAAATGAGTGCTGACATATGTAAGCATCCTATTCACACATTCCATAGTCCTCAAATATTCAGATTATTTGACAGTAGTGTTCCCCTCGGTTATCTAAAAGACCCATGTGCCACCGTTGATAGACTAATTGTTTTACAACTGCATCTTATGGGGTAGTTACTGTCTCATTTCAGTTTTTAAACATCAGTCTTACTGCTGTTTCCCTATCTTAGTGTGGGTAAGTATTTCCAAATACTCCACATTTCCAAGAGGATCTTTTGCTTGTCCCAACTCCTGGAACCCATTTAGTGATCATTTGGTATGTTTCGATTGCAAACAAAACTAATGTTTGACAAAACTTGGAAAAAAGGAATCTAGGTATTTCAAAAGCCAAAAATAGGGACTCACAAAGTGACTCATAAAAACAGAAATTATAGCAGCTGTACTGATCTAGGTCAAAGGTTAGCAAACGTTTTCTTACAGAGCCAGATAGTAAATATTTTAGGTCTGTCTGCTATTTGGATACTGTTACAAAACTACTCATCTCTGCCCTTGTAGTGTGAAATCAGCCATACACAATATGTAAACAAATGAACATGACTATGTTCCAATAAAACTATTTATTAAAAAATAGGAGACTAATTCTTATGCCACAGTTTGCTGACATCTGGTCTACATAGAAGCAGACAATCAATGGATTGTTTTGATCTTCTTTGTGCCTTCTATCCAAGATTCTAACGGGCAGGGGAGAGACTGTTAATGCATTTAGTAACTTGCCACATTCCTGGAGCTAAAAAGATACTTTGATTGACTATTCCATCAGTAGTGCATAGATTGGGGAATGGCGGTAGGAAGACTAGGATGATGATTCCTGTAGAAGAGGGAAGGACTACTGGTAAGATTGTATTGAATTACATATTTTCTACAATAGAGATTCTTGTGGAGGGAAGTTAGTTTAAGAAGAACTTCCTGAAATGATTAATATAGATGCACATTGTTTGCAATTCTTAATGAAATATGTGATGCGAAAGTCTGAACCTTATGCTGATAGATGTTCAAAATTTCAATTTTCAAGTATTTATGAATGAATTTGACGGTCTGTTACATGTTGCCATTTATCATGTGCCTCAGAATGAAATGGATGAGAGCCTGGAGTTATTTAGACAATTAAGAAATCTTACCAATGGCCCAGAATCTAAATTTCAGTAATTTTATTGCTCTTTTACCCATAATGAACATAGTAAGTTTTATTATCAATCAAAAACGGTCACAAATATTTAGCTATACTTAATTACTTTTTAAGTAGGAAGTTTTATATGCCAGAGATATTGGTATATTCGGTAGAGATTTTCAAGTCTTATTAAACTGCTATCTTTGTAGACATGTGTACATTGCTTTTAGGCACGCAAGGGTGAAAACTTTAAAAATGTAATGACTTCTTAAAGACAAAGGGTCTGTGATATCACATCTCTTTTTTGAATTCAATAGGGATTTTGCATTATCCAAAAGAGCTGTTTCCTATTTAAAGAGTTTTTAATTACAAGGTCTGAACTGGATTGAAAATAGATGCCTGGAACATTAAGGGACATAATTATCTATAGCTGACAATTGGTCCAGATGTCAGATGTGCCACACCAATAGCTTTACATACAAAAATGTTTTTAGTTTAATTGATTGATTGAACTATTTAAAGTAATTCAGGCACAATCAGTATTTTCAGATGGCATATAGAATTTTGAATAATTTGAAATGTATGTTTACAGAAGAACACATATGATGCTAGATATCTCTCTATTAGTTATCACTGGCCAAAAAAAAAAAACTATTACATGTTATGTATCTATGTAAAACTAATACGGTGTGTACCTGCAACTAATTGGATATTTTATGTCAATGATACTTTAATAAAAAAACCCCCTACTACCTATGTACTTTGTTCTCCTTCCTTGATGTCTACACAAAGAGATCTAGAATTCTCATTTTATGTTGAAAATCGTGAAAAAATATGTTACCAACTTTAATAATCCCACGTCTATTAATTATTTACAATATTACTATAACCGAATGTTGTCATTCATTAAGCTTAAAAAAAGTAAAGAAAAATGAACTAGAAATGTCTTTACCCTCATATATCTTGCTTAGTGTCTTTAAGATCTTGTTAAATGTGTGTGTGTGTGTGTGTGTGTGTGTGTGTGTGTGTCTATTCTATGTGTTTGGTGGGGAGAAGCAGTTAGTAAGTCTTACAATCATTTTCTGTTTTTTAGGGCTCTAAATGCCTAATATTAGTTCCAGTCAGTATAGAGAAAGGGCCATTACATCATTCTGGCAGTCATTGTTCCAATCATTAATTAATTAATTTATTTATTCATTAATTACAATAACATTGAAAATCTATGCAAAAATATGAATAATGATAACAATTCTTAAGGAACTTTTAGTCTCATGGGAGACCATAATTAAATTCCTTATTTCTTATAGCTGTGATTAGTAAAAAAGAATTTCATCTATTTATTCTGTATATTTTTTAACAAGTTATGCATTTGTCATCTTTTTTTAAATTTGTTATGTCTTTTATTTATTTTTGAGAGACAGAGAGACAGTGCAAACAGGGGAGAGGCAGAGAGAGACATACACACAGAATCCGAAGCAGGCTCCAGGCTCTGAGCTGTCAGCACAGAACCCGATGTGAGGCTCAAACCCATGAACCATGAGATCATGACCTGAGCTGAAGCCAGACGCTTAACCGACTGAGCCACCCAGGCGCTCCTGCATTGGTCGTCTTTAAGTAATTGACTACATGGTGGAACCAATGATATTTCATCACAAATTGCTATCAATTAATTCCGTATATATTTCATTTATTCTTGAGAATTCTTATCATTTTAGTTATTTATTACTTTGTAAAAGAAATCCCAAAATTTCCTGATAAAAAACAACTATTTCTTATGGTCATAGATATTACAGAGAAGTAAGAAATTTCAACAGGGGCAAAGGGGAGCCATTTATCTCTCTTCACATGTCTGGGGACTCGGCTAACTGCTTAAAGGCTTGAAATGACGCTACACATAGGGTCTGAGCTCATCTGAGGCTTTCATTCACATTATTGTGGTTGATGAGCTGGTACCTTAGCTTGGACTTCAAGTGGATGTGACCTCTCAGTGAGCTGAGGTCTTTTTACAATAGAGTAAATGGATTCCCACGGTCGGTGTCCTAAGGGACAGAACTTGACAGAAATTACATTTCTTATTCTAACCTAGTCTTATATGTTATGCCATCTTATTTCTGCTATATTCTACTTAATTGAAGCAGTTACAAAGACACCTTCCCTACCTCCCTCCCAAGAGGAAATGTTTCTACATTTTACTGGGGCAAAAGCAGATTTCTGGAAGGGCATGTGAGATTAGAAACATTATGTCCTTTGTTGAAAAACACAATTTGCCAAAGTCCACCATCCAGCTACAGTAACTCCTATTCGAACTGACCTTGGCACCAGAGTAGAACCTAAGTATGAGATTGTGGTTTTTGTGTTTTTTTTAATTTATTTTTGAGAGACAGAGAGAGACAGTGTGAGCAGGGGAGGGTCAGAGAGAGATGGAGACACAGAATCTGAAGTAAGCTCCAGACTCTGAGCTAGCTGTCAGCACAGAGCCTCATGCAGGGCTTGAACCCACGAATGAACCCATGAATCATGAACCGTGAGATCATGATCTGAGCTGAAGCCAGATGCTTACCTGACTGAGCCACCGAGGTGCCCATTGAGATTATGGTTTTGGAACTAGGTTGCAAGTAGGAGGAAGCTGGGAGGCCCTTGAGAAGAGTGTAAGTGAAAGCCTAGAGGCTTTAAAGAGACCGTTGGAAAAAGCTTAATTGCCCTCAGCCTAATACCTAGTGAAATGAATACTTAAATGAAATCTGGTAAATATTACTGGACATTGAAAAGCCAGGGGTCCCTTGTTAACAAAGTGGAAGAAATCTGGAAACATTGTTGCCTAAAGTAACATAGAGAAAACACCTATTTAACTGATGAACTAGCTGAGGATATTTCTAGGAAGACATGTAAAGGTATGACCTGGCTTTTTCTTGCTGTCTATAGTAAATATATAGTAAATAGAAATTAGCTAAAGGGGGGACAGTATAGTATAAAGTACCATGGTTTTCTTATTTAAAAATAAAAGTGTTTCTTAGACTGAACCTCTCCAGATAGCAAGTGCTTCTAATATTAAGAAATGGCTTCAAGGGGTACCTGGGTGGCTCAGTCGGTTGGGTGTCCAGCTTTGGCTCAGGTCATGATCTCACAGTTTGTGGGTTTGGGCCCCGCATCGGGCTCTGTGCTAATGGCTAGCTCAGAGCCTGGAGCCTGCTTCAGATTTTTTGTATCCCTCTCTCTCTGACCCTCCCCTGCTCGCACTGTCTCTCTCTGTCTCTCAAAAATAAATTTAAAAACATTAAAAAAAAAAGAAATGGCTTCAAGACAAGTGTTAAATATTAGCTTTGTTTTGTTTTGCTTTACTTTTTAAGCCTTTCAAGTATATCCACTACTACATAAAGTAATTATGTATAGATAATTTATGATATACATTCATTTACTATGTTTATATTTAAGATGCATATTTTTAAGTAGAAGATTCTTCTATTCCACCTTGAAAATGAACACTTTTTCAAATTAAGTTTTATATAAAATGGGCATTTAACTAATACCTCAGTTTCTATAAAAATAAACTTTGAAAGTTTTTATTTAATATTAACATTTAGATAGTTATAATAAAGTTAAGTATATTAAATACTACTACTACAATCAAATATTTATAGCAATGTTAATTTTGAAATAAAGAAGCAATATATTATCATTTTAGAAAATGTAGAAGAGTCTGCGGCCATACCACCCTGAACACGCCTGATCTCGCCTGATCTCGGAAGCTAAGCAGGGTCGGGCCTGGTTAGTACTTGTATGGGAGAAAATGTAGAAGATCTTAAGGATAAAAAATATCCTACCATTCACAAATAACCATCATTAATTTGCATTGGCATAAATAATTCCTTTTGCTCATTTAAAATACATAATTTATTTCTAGATAAAATCAATAGTATAATTATTTTACACCCAGTAATTATATCCTTATATGAATTTACATAAATATTTATCTGAATTGCTAAGCTTCGAGTCAAAAGAAGATCCTTAGTAAGCATTGCAGAGATACATAGATACGTTCATGATAACATCTAAATACATAATACACAAATACCCCTTGCTAATACTGTATCTATCCTGTGTACCCCTGTGTTTATCATTAAACAGAAAATTGTAAGAACTTGCTCTTTAGTTGTAACAGCATAATTGGCTTTCTGTAAGCATTTGATATCATACATGAAGTATTTAGGAATAGAGGGTGAGGGAGAAGTTCGTTTTTGAATCAAAACTGCATTTTTAACTTAGAAGAAAGAGTTATACATATGCATGCAAATTTCTTATTTAAAATGTTAATTCATGTGGACAAAATATTGTCAAGATAAGCAGAAACATGAAATTATTGGTTAAAAACAAAAATAGAAACAAGAGTTTTTCCCTGTAAAAGATACTGAGCAACAGGCTTTAAAATTTTTAAACAAATACTAATGGTAATGTGTCATATATAATATAGTATACATCTCTCACTTCCAGCATGGTCAAAATGGAAAACTCCAAAGTGTTTATTCAGAAGTAAATATGTAAGTATTGTTATTTCATTTTATCCTTACAGAAAGAACATTCATGCATGGGCTTGATATCTACATTATTGCCTTTTACAATGTTCTTGTGCAAGTTACTTATTCAATAAACACTTAAGTTCCTCTATGTGTAAAAAAAAAAGTACCATGATTACCTACCTTATCACATTGTTGTGTGTCCTGAATAAGATAATACCCCTGTAGGGCCAGCCTGAGCCTGGTTTCATATGTAGAGAGTTCCCTTTCTTCTCCCAATATAATCTGATATCGGTCCCCGTCTCCTTTACCTGGAAGATACTTTATAAGAAGTGTGCATTTTAGCCACTCTAACCGGCATGAGGTGGTATCTGTGTGGTTTTGATTTGTGTTTCCCTGATGCTGAGTGATGCTGAGCATCGTTTCATGTGTCTGTTGGCCATCTGGATGTCCTCTTTGGAGAAGTGTCTGTTTATGTCTTCTGCCCATTTCTTGGGGAGAGGGAGGGAGGCAAATCATGAGAGACTTTTGAATACAGAAAATGAACTGAGGGCTAAAGGGGGAGGGGGAAGAGAAAGGGAGGTAATGGTCATGGAGGAGGGCATTTGTGGGGAAGAGCACTGGGTGTTATATGGAAACCAACTTAACAATAAACTATATAAAAAATTTTAAAAAGTGTGTTTTACCTCTTCTAATCATTATGAGATGGTCAGGTACTGAAATATTAGGATACCAGAAGGAAAATAATTTTTTCTTGTTTAATGAGAAACCAGTTAAAAAATAATAGCTCAATCTTAAACCTAGTGGCTGAGGAGGTAGTGTGTCCAGTGCAGGACTTTGGAAACTCATAGGTGCTGCAAATCACTGTTGCACTCAAATCAAAGACCGCAAGCATTGAGTCCCCAAAGTTTGCATTCTGAGCTGTGTTCCTCTGATTCTAAAATTACTAGTGGCCAAAGATTACTGAATGCTACCTTTTAAGCTAAAATCCAACTGTGAAATAGTGTGACTTATTTTTTTTTTTCTTATTCTGACATTTTGATGGAAATTTCTTAGTGGGATCAGTCCATATACTTGTGTTTAGCCAAGAGAAATTATATACTCTCTTGGACAGAGAGAGGCAAAGGGAGAGGAAGAGGGGAGAGGGAGACGGAAAAAGAGAGAGGATAGATGGATATTTTAGATATATAACTGATCCAAGGATGTTTAAAATAGAGCAGGGAAAAGAAGGTTAAAAAATGGCCTGATGCTAAGATCGGAGATCATACATTTTCTTGTTTAACCTCTAGGTGCATTCTCATTTAATTCCTTTATTTACTTAACCAATATTTATTTACTATTAATAACTGCCAGGCAGTGTCCTAGGCACTAGAGACACAATAAAAAGGCTGACGAGGTCATCACTCTTGAAATTATATTCTAATATGGAAAATAATAAGGATACTACTTTAGAAATTTAAAAATATGAATAATAAAGTGATACATTACATTAGGTGTGTATGAAAATTTGTGTAAGATGCTATGTTAGAAAGTGATGAAGTAGTCATTTTGTATGTTAGTGCTAGAATCATTACTGAGGAGACTGTGTTAAAGCCACATTCAGAATTCCAAGAAGATAGAATTATTAATTATTGAGAAAGCTTTAAAATGGCGGCCCACGTGACATGCTCAGGAAAGGAAGAGATGCTATAGCTGGAGGGCCGTAGTCAGGGATGAGATCAAAGCAGCTAGATCACAAACCAGAAAAATGATTTTAGATTTTATTTAAAGTGGAAAGGAAAGAGTGATCTAATTTGATCTTTTACTTTCCCCCCACCGTCTTTGTTGAATTGTAAGTGACTTATAGCATTGTGGAAGTTGGAGGTGTACCATGTGATGACTTGATATACGTATATATTTAGAAATAATAATCACAGAAAGATTAGTTAGTACATTTGTCATTTCACATGACTCCTTTTTTTTCTTTTTTTTTTGGTGGTAAGAATATTTAAGATATACTCTCTAGCAACTCATAAGTATACAGTATAGTATTGTTAACTGTAGTTACCATGATCTGTCTTTAAAAGAGCACTTTGGCTACTCCAGGGAAAATCGGTTCCTGGGAACAATACTAAAGAGATGGAGGAGAGTAGTGACCTGGCTGGGATGGGAGAAGGGATGGAGAGATGAGTAGGAGTTGAGATTTGTTTTGAAGTGAAGCTATTATGATTTGCTGGTGGAATGAAGGAAGAGGGGACAGAGGAGAAATTTATTTGATTCTAATGCTGCTTGCTTTCCCCAGAGCTACGGAAGGATATGATTGGGGGAAAGTAGCTCAGTGTAGGTGGAAGGTTGTTGTTGGGAATCAGAGGTTTTGTTTTAGCCTCACTAAGTTTGCATATTACATATCCCAGTGGACATAAAAGAAGCAAATATAAATACATGAATCTAGAGTTCGTGGGACAGGCAATAACTGAATTCATAGATTTGGGAGTTATTGGCACAAATATGGTGTTTAAAGCCACTGAACTTGATGAGGTGACATGCAGAAAGCGACAGTCACAGAAGTAAATCTTCATATTTAAGGAGTGGAAGTCAGGAAAGGTTATTAAGAATAAGTATGCAGAAAACAAAGTTGAGGAAAAGGAAGGGGAAACAGTGATGCCAAGAGTGCAGGTAAGGATAGAATAACCAAAGGAAGCACTGTAAGTGACCACTTGGAAGTCATTTGTGAACTGTAATTTCAGCGCATTCATGAGACAAGTCCAGGGAGAGTGCTTAGAGTAGAAAATATGAGAAAAGGAGTGGAGGCAGAAATTATAAAAACTTTGAAAGTTTACCTGAAAGCAGAGGAGAGAGATGGGGTGGTGTCTAGAGGCATGCAGGATAATGGGAAATTTTCTGATTTTTTCTTTTTTATAGTTTTTCTTTTTTTTTTATAAGGACATAATGTTTGCATATGGATGAGACTACCCAGTGGAGAGGGAGAAATTGATCATGGAAACTGACATTAATCATAGGTGCAAATTTCCTAATGTGAGCTTTTTCTGTGGGAACAGGGAACTTTTCATCTATAGTACTAGGAGGTCATCAATATTATCAATGCATGCAATTTTAAAGTAGAGTGATACTTTCCTAGATAAACACATGAAACACTCTAATGTTTATCCTTTTAAGAAACCTATAATCACTGGATTTTTTTTCTGTCATTCAAGATGTATTTATAAAGCAAGTGTTTATTGGCCCACTGATAATTTATAGCTATAAAATACTGTAGTGAGTTTATCATAAAAACAATTTGTGTAGTACTGATAAGTAATTCACGTCCATACAGTGATTTCTTTGGAAGATATAACAGGTACAAAAATACAATGCATTGTTAGTTAATTTAAATAAAAATAATTCAGTTTCCAAGAATGGCAAACAAATTTATTTTCCATATTCGTGAGAAGACCTTTTATATTAATTAAAATTTAAAACTAGCATCAGATTACTACAGGCTTTCTTCCTAATAATGACTGGGTATTTTTTTACTATATGAAATCAGATTGCTTGTGAAAGTGAAAATGTGCTCTATTGATGACTGACTGCTCTGGGATTACAGATGTTTTTAATGGTTTGTTTTTAGCTAAAGATCTACATTATGCTGAAATACTATCCAAAGAATTTTGGAATGTGTTGAAACTAGTTAAATTCAATAAATATGAAGAGATTTCTTTAAATATGTTTCATGTTCCAGAGGGATGGCTTTTAAAAGTATGATTGTCAGTTGTTTATGTATGACTCCTCTTGGTAATAAATTGTTCATTAGACAAAGTAAATTATACTTGTTTTTACTATTCAAACAATGCAAATTTTACATAGAAAAGTTTAATAATCTCTTAAGCTTTCCCCTGCATACACCTTTCTTTGAATTGCTAAACTATATCAGGTAGTTGTGCATTTTTGAAAAATTATTTCTGTGTTCATTAAAATATATTCAGATTGATATATTTACATGTAGTATTTCCCTCATTATTTAAAAAAATATTTTAATGTTTATTTATTTCTTGAGAGACCGAGAGAGACAGAACATGAGCAGGGGAGGTGCATAGAAAGAGGGAGGCACAGAATCCAAAGCAGGCTTGAGGCTCTGAGTTGTCAGCACAGAGCCCCACGTGGGGCTCAAACTCACAAGCTGTGAGATCATGACCTGAGCTGAAGTCGGACACTTCACCGACTAAGCCACCCAGGTGCCCCTCTCATTGTTTTTAATAGGAAATTTACTCAGCAACCTATTCTGTTAACTTATTATATATATATATATATATATATACACACACATACACACACACATATTATTTATCATATTCTCTATATGTAGTGTATATAAAGACACATATATCTGTACATCAAATATATATGTCAAACACTATCATCAATATTATTTAACAGTAAAAGGATTAAAAATATATGTACTATTTAGTAACAATATTGAAAGCCTCTAAATTTTCTTATTCCTTTCCAAGTATCTCAATACTGTATTTTAGAGTAATATTAGCAGGGTTAAAACATGAAGAACAGGAAAAGAAAAATATTAGTGAAGACTGATTTTTCAGGCACTATTTGTGCTTTCTTAACAAACACTTCAGTACTTTCACTGTGTAAATGTATGTGAGTACATTTTAGAGTAGCTTTGGAAAAGAAAAAAATAGTGTTCATATTATAATTATGTGATTCCTTTGTTTTTAAAGTACCTCTTTATTGTCTAAAGAAAATGCTAAAAGCTTTAAGTATTTTTTTTAAAAGTAAGTGACTATAGTATTATCTCTTTTAGTGTTGGAAATAATATAAGTTCTCTGTTATCTTGAGGTATCTTGATTACAATGATAGCAGCTCTATTTCAATAAGTAGATAATGTTAAAAATATTACAATTACCCTTTTGATAATGTGATTTTTAGCTTTCCAGGACCAGGGGAGAATTGAAGCATGATTTACTGAGACGTAGGATGTGCCAGCCCTGTATTTTGAGATTTGAATACATTTCTAATTTAGATCCGATGACAATCTTATAAAGGAGCAATGACAAACACCCCTGCTCATAAATAATGCATTCCTGGAAATTGTTTTGAAAACTGAATATTAAAAAGCGGCTCATTAAGCTTACATCCTACAAGTAGATCCTATTTTGAATAAGAATAAAATACAAGATCATTAAACAGAATTTGCTCCAGTCAGATTATTATAAAGGCATAAATGATCATTTAAATAACAAAGTTTCTTAGTATGAAAGATTGATTATGCATATCAATTTCTAAATTGAGTTATCATTAAAATTATATACTTTTTCCTAACATTATATTTATTGATTTTTAGACTTTATTCTCTCGAGTGTCACAGTAAATATCAGAGGAATTACATTTTCTTGTATGTGTTTTCTGTGGGGAAAATTCCAGCAGGAGCAATAGGAATACTGGATCTAAGGAAAGAAGCTAATAAAAATGTTCAGCTAACTTGTAATGCCGTTTAATAAGCAGCACTTCGTTACCATGAAGAAGGACTTGGTAATAGAAAATGGAACGTGGGAGGAGTTTGAGGAGAATTTAGGATAATTATGTGGTCATAACAACTTCACTGAAAAAGGTACTTTAAACATTTGATTATCTTTATGAAGAAACAAGTGATAAATTACATGAACACCAAAAGGCACACGGATCCGTGCACATCACCTTCCATCTGGAGAATGGGCATCTTTTGCATGAATGTTATCTCCAAAAAGTTTTTCAATGTTTATTTACTTTTGAGAGACAGAGGGACAGAGTGTGAGAGGGAGGGAGGCAGAGAGAGAGGGAGACAGAATCCATGAAGCAGGCTCTGCTCCATGCTCCAGGCTCTGAACTGTCAGCACAGAGCCTGATGCAGGCCTTGAACTCACAAACCGTGAGATCACAACCTGAGCTAAAGTCGGATGCCTAACCAACTGAGCCACCAGGTGCCCCCTGTCTTCAATTTTTTATTACGACTTATTGTCTTTCACTAAATATGGGACTATGTTTTCATACATAAAAATTTCTAACTCTTAAATTGTATTAACACTTGTATAAGACTTTTATTTTAATATTGTTTTCCCCTCACCCTTGTGGCATAAGAAGAACAAGAATCATAACATAGTCAAATACTCACTGCAATGCAGAAAAATTTGAGAAGCATGAGAATTCGTGCAACTGGGATTGATTAAAGATGATCTGAGGCATGAGATTGTGATTTTATTAGAGAAGATGGTTTGCCATGACCAAAATATATTGTGTGAAAATGTAGGTTGTATGCAGTCCTAATGTATGAACTATAAGGTTTCTTCTCCTGTGTCCTTCTCCCCATTCTGCAAATGAGGGCCTTGAGAATGACATACACGCAGTGATCTGACCAAAGGGATGAGTTCTGAGGGGCAAGAGCCATGACTTTAAGGGTTGTGAATTCTTTTATTATCAGCTTTCTAGTATATTATGTTGTCTTTTATTTAAATTCCAAAGATAAAACTTGTCTTCCTTTTTTACTGTTGTTAAAATAAATCATTATAAATAAGTTTGGTGCTCTGATCCTGGATAAGATGGATTTAAACACACACCTCTTTATCTCCCACTGAACCCATGTGTACAACATAGGTAGAACCCATGGGTAGCTATTTGGAAACTCAGGAAGGTAAGTATTAGCAGCCAGATTGTTAATAGAAGACCAGAATCTGAAGTATCACCAAACTGGTGGTGAGTTACATTTTTCCCCCTTCTATGGTCCCCAAGCTTGAACTGAACTTCAATATAATAATAATTTTTTAAAAAACCCAAACAAAAACACAGTGTAAAAACTGTGATACAAAAAGAGAAAGGTCCAGAAGAAACAATCCAATTCTGATTCATTAGATAGAAAGGTAACTTCTAAATCTCAAGAGAATGGGAAATCCCCCTTTTATTGTCTCTCTCTCTCTCTCCTCTGTTGTTTAATTCTCTAGCTAAGTGATAGCAGCCAGGTAAAGGGAGCCTACAGACTCAGAATTCTGAGGTCAAGAAATATTCTTACCTCTTGGGGATCCAAGGGAATAGGGCCCAAATCCACATTGTTTTTGATGTTTTTTCCCCTTGTTCTTTAGAAGAAGGTAGTATTTGCCTAGAGGATCACAAAGGGAAAACCATGGAACTGGAATTTATTGGAGAGATAGATGAGGAGGAGGAGGAATATGAGAAAATGATACTATTAAGTTGATTAAAATTTTTTGTGCTCACTGTTGAATTGGGCATGCAAACTCCTAACAAAGACTCTGAGAATTGATCCTATAGGTACAATTCTGCCTAGTCACAGACTGGACGGCCCTGGGTGGTAGAAATATGAAACAAGTCCAAATAATACTGCAAAATACCGAATCGACATTGGACCCACAGCTCACAGATCACTAAAACAAAAGTACCAATATTCTCTTGGGATATAAACAGGACTCCAGGTCTAAAAAGCAATATTTGAAATGTCCAAAGTATAAACTAAAATTATTTAACATACAAAGAGTTGTGTAAATTTCAGTACACATGGAAATTATATCAAAAGACACCAAAGATGAGGTGGCATCAACATTTGAATTATATGAAAAGATTTTAGTGTAAGTTTTATAAAAATGAAACATTTTAAATCAAATTTTAAAATATAAAGTATCAGCAAAAAAATAGATCAAATAAGGAAGAATAAAGGGGAGATCTTAGAACTTAAAACCACAGTAACTGATATAAAAATATTTGACAGGCACCTGGGTGGCTCAGTCAGTGAAGTGTCCGACTTCTGCTCAGGTCATGATCTAATGGTTTGTGAGTTTGAGCTCCACTTTGGGCTGACAGCTCAGAGCCTGGAGCCCACTTCAGATTCTGTGTCTCTTTCTCTCTCTGCTCCTCCCCAACCTGTGCTCTTCCTCTCAAAAATGAATAACTGTAAAAAAAATATATTTGAAAGCATAAAAACTTGCCAAGTTTGTCAAAAGATAGAAACTGACAAGGTTGCCTGGGTGGCTGTGAGTTAAGTGTCCAACTTCGACTCAGGTTACAATCTTGTGGTTTATGGGTTCAAGCCCCCTGTCAGGTTCTGTGCTGACAGCTCAGAGGCTGGAGCTTGCTTCATGGATTCTGTGTCTCCCTCTTTCTCTGTCCTTCCCCCACTCATACTCTGTCTCTCTTTTTCTCAAAAGTAAATAAACACTAAAAAATTAAAAAGTTGAGCCAATTCTAAACAGGATATACCCAAAGAAATGCATGCCCAGGTACATTGTTCAAAATTATTCAAAGCAAAGTAAAAATCTAGAAAATTTCCAGGAAAAACTGAAACATTGGTTATAGGGACACAATAATTTGAATCACTGAAGATAGAGACCCTGGAGACCAGAAGAGGCAAATCTTTTTTTCATTTTTTTTATTGTTACAAGAAAATTTCTATCACCCCAGGATCTTAAGTATAGGGACTATATCCAAGAATGAAAGTGAAATAAAGACACTCTCAGATAAATGAAAACTAAGAGAATTTATAGCCATCGGACCTGCTCAAAAATAATTGCTAAAGAAAAATCTTCAGATGGAAGGGAAATCATATTGGAAAATAACTTTTAGAAGATCAGTAATGAATAATGACCAACAGAAATAGCAATATCTGGGTAAATATAATAGCCTATTCTATTTTTGAGTTATTTAAAACACATTTGACAGTAGGTAACTAAAACATATAATACTGTCAAATGGCATTTTTAGTATATGAATTTAGTACATAGAGATCATAGACAACTACAACATAAAGAGAAAAGAGTAAGGGAACATATATGGTGATACAGTTTCTGCTATATAACTAAAGTAGTTAAGTATGCATTTTGTAGTCTATAAAACAACCACTAAAAATGTATACACACAATCACAAAAAGATATAGTCCATTTCACAGCAAATCAATTAAAATTGAATACTAAAAATGGTCAAATAAGGCAATGAAGAGATGAAATACAAAAAAGAGTAACAAAAAAGAGGGAAAAATTGTAAACAAATAGTGAGCAAAATTTAAGCATATAAATAATAACATTAAATGCAGACAAACACAAAAATATAGAGATTACTGTATCAGGTTAAAGATATCCCACATATATAATTTATAAGATACATATTGGCAATATCAGAATAAAGGAGTGTATGCACCATATCCCTCACAGGCATTTAAAAAATAACACTACGTGGGTAGTGGGTTCAACGTTGGTTGAACATCCAACTTCAGCTCAGGGCATGATCTTGTGGTTTGTGAGTTTGAGCTCCACATTGGGCTTGCTGCTGTTAGTGTGGAGCCTGCTTTGGATCTTCTGTCCTCTCTCTTTTTCTGCCCCTCCCTGCTCATGCACAGGTGTGCTTCTCTCTTTCTCTCTCTCAAATATAAATAAACATTAAAAAAACCAAGAGGAAGCATACATTAAAAAACTTAGGTAAAATGAACTAATTATACTAAAAGAACAATCTAAAAAAGCCATCTAAGATTAAATAGCTTGAGTAACCATTAACTGTTAAAGAAATTGAATTTGTAATAAAGATATTTCCTAAAAACAAATCTCCAGAGCCAGAGCATTTTACTATCAACTTTAGGAAAACATTTTGAAAATACAATAATTTTATAATCTCCAGAAAACAGAAGAAGAGTATTTCCTTTGTAACAATCATGAGAAGCTTGGTGGCTCCAAACAACAGCTGTTTAGTATCTTTTGGTTTCTGTAGGTCAGAAGTACATTTCCTGCTATCTGGGTTCATTGTTCAGAGTCTCACAAGGGTGAAATCAAGATGTCACCTAGGAATGTGATCTCATCTGAGGTCAAAGTCCTTTATAGAGGCAGAAAGATTGGGGTCTTCAAGTCCTCAAGGTCACCTGCTAGTCCCTGCCTGTGATCGTGCCAGAACAAGGCAGTCTTTTTCATTAGATGCCAAGCCTGAGAATGTGTCTCTCTGTCCTTCTCTCTCTCTCTCTCTCTCTCTCTCTCTCTCTCTATCTCTTGACCATGTTTAAGATCTCACCTGATCAGGTCAGTCCTACTCGGGACAATCTCCCTTTTTCAGTTCAAAATCTGATTGTGGATTTTAATTACATTGTCAAAATTCCTTCTGCCATGTGAAATATGTTGGGAGAGATAGTCCATCTCGTTCATAAGTCCTGTTCATACTCAAAGACAGGTTATAGAGAGTGTGTACACTGGTGGAAATCTTGAGCCCATCTTAATATCCCACCTACCATAGGAGAGAATGCTTCTCAATTTACCGTATAAGATCAACAGTTCCACTCCTGGACATTTATTCTAGAGAAAAGGAAAGTTATCTTCATGCAAAAACCTGCCCATAATCATTTATAGAAGCTTTATTAGTAATAGCCCCAAACTAGAAACAACCAGATGTTTTTCAACAGATGATTGAATAAACAATCTGTGGTACTGTATCTTTTCAATGAAATAACAAGAACAAAAACAAACTACTGATACCGGCAAAATTTCAAAAAAATGAAGAGATAGTACATTGAATGAAAGAAGCCTACCTTAACAGGTTATAAATGATATGAATTCATGTATATACATTCTTTTTTTTTTAATTTTTTACTTATTTTTGATACAGAGAGAGACAGAGCATGAGAGGGGGAGGGGCAGAGAGAGAAGGAGACACAGAACCGGAAGCAGGCTCCAGGCTCTGAGCTGGCTGTCAGCACAGAGCCTGATGTGGGGCTCGAACCCACGAACGTGAGATCTGACCTGAGCCGAAGTCGGAGGCTTAACCGACTGAGCCACCCAGGCGCCCTATACATTCTTGAAAAGACAGAATATAATAATGGAAGGAAGGTAGGCCAATAGTTAAGAGAGGGTGCATATGATTACAAAGGGATAATTTGAAGGAGATATTTTTGGGGGGATTATGGATGTTTTCTGTATCTTAATTGTGGAGGACTGCAAAAAAGAAAGGGAAGGAAATGAAGGAAGGGAGGAAAGAAGAAAGGAAGAAGGGAAAAATGAGGATGTAATTTAAAAAATAAACCAAAAAATTAGAGACTAATTGGATAAAAAAGAAAAAATATGTTACATTATTATAGACCATAGAAAACCATAAGGTTTTCTAAGCTTCTTGTCCATTTTCTGTCCTAGACTTGAAATCAGTCATTTTTCCAAGAAGCCTTGTTTTACTTTTGTAGAAAATGGCATTTCAGTCTTTCTTGATAGAGGCAGTAACTGACACTGGATATGTCTTGGTTTCTAGGCCTTTCATGTGGACAGATCTAGGGAAGTTTCTTTTTTTTAATATAAAATACATCATGAGTTCAAATTCCTGCTCCCAACTTAAATTCTAGACTACATAGTATTTACTTAATTCTTCAACTCATATCTATTATTCCTTTTTCTCTCACAAATTATCATGGTTCACAAGGACTCAAAAGGAGATATAGTAAGAATATGACATAATTATTTTTTTACTTTTTTCTACATTATACATACTATATTCTTAGAATGGCAACATGACAGTCATTTGATAACTGAAAATTTTTAATTATTTTCTATCAAATATTTAAAAATATATTTTACTTTAAATAAAGCCCCTGCATAATTCCTTTTGCTCCTAATTTATTCTTTTCTACATATGAATATATATTTAACATTAAACACTTTTTCTCAGTAATTCAACAATCATTATAATTCCAAATACTCATTCTCTGGAAGAAATCTGGGAAATACATTCTATGAAAATTTGCATGTTGAAGACAGTTTACCTGAAGTGTTTATACTTAGGAAGCAGGTCAGGTGGAAATACAATCCATAGATAAATTTATTTTTTGTATCATGGAAGTGTTCATAATTTTACTTCATTCTTCTACTGAAAAGTTGACACTATTTGAATTTTTTCACCCTTACAAGTCACTTCTCTGTCCACCTGTTTGCTTAAAGTTTTATTGTTGTTCTTTTCTTTTTCTTTAATATCCATAATTTACTAGGATATTTCTCAGTGTTAGGTATTGTGGGTAAATTTTTCCAAGTATATGTTGCATTCTTTGAAGAGACCTTCTTTAGTTTTATTTTCATAAACTTTTCACCGTCTGGTATTTCTAATATGTGAAAGTTGCATATACTTGGTTTGTCTTTGGTATTTTCATTTTATATAATTACTTTCATTTCTTTTTTTGTATATTCAATGTTTCTTCCTTCTTTTACTTCTTTTAATGCATACTAGGTGTGTGTATTTGTTCTTCTGTTCTCTCTAGTATAGACTGCTGTCATTTGGGGGAGCATATGATGTATGGCCTTTGGCCTCAATGCATTCTATTGTTCATTTGCATGCAAAACTATTTTTCCTGGATGTTAATTTTTTTTAATGTTTGTTTATTTTTGAGAGAAAGATTGAGTGTGTGAACAGAGGACGGGTGGAGGGCGGGGTGAGGACATAGAATCCAAAGCAGGCACCAAGCTCTGAACTGTCAGCACAGAGCCTGATGCGGGACCCAAACCCATAAACCGGGAGATCATGACCTGAGCTGCAGTCAGACGCTCAACAGACAGAGCCACCCAGGCACCCCTTTCCTGAACTTTCAAATGGGTGATATTATATAATGTTTTTTTCTAATATCATAGCTCTAGCGTTCCTCATCTGTAAAGTTTGAAGGATATTTTTGAGTAGACTTCTTGGCTCTGTTCCCTGCCTTATTTTATCTGGATCTTCTTTTCCTTCTGTCTCTGTCGTCCCTGTTATGTTACATTTGGAATGTAGCTTTTTCACAGTTTTCACAGAACGGAGCTCCATCCTGGAAGTGGACTGTGGCTAGTTGGCTTTGAGCATGCGTTAGACACAACACTATCACCTCCAAACCTCCTCATTACCCTTTGTATCACACACTGTGGGAGTATGTTAACCCCTTACAGTTTTGAAATCAACTCACTGAGGTTTTGAGAAAATAACTAATGGTTATTCTGAAAATTTTAGGTCTCACATACTCCATTCCTTCCTGCTACTTTGTTGTGTGCAAACACTTAATCCAGGGAGGGTTTGTAGTTGTTGGTGGTTTATCTTCTTCCATATTTTATATGAGAATATTTTTCTACCCCATATTGTTATATTCATCTTCTGTGAGTTTTTGGTTTTATTCTTTTTGTTTGTCCTGGTTGTTCTGTTTGGTTTTATTGGGGAATTTAGACAGTTTCAAAAACGACGCTGCCATGGCTGCTTTCTTGTCTGAATCCTGTTTCCAAGGAGTTTTCATTAAAGTTACACCCCCCTCCGTTCCTCCATGTTCCTGTGTTTCAAATTAGCTCTTGCATCTGAGTAACTATGTGATCTTTTCTTTGTGTAAACATACTTGGTAATAATTTGTTGACATCTAAAACCAGGCACTTTTCCAAGCGCTAGCAGAATAAAGAAGTGCTATGTATGATCCCTATCCTTGCTATCAGGTTAAGGGTCTGTGGGATAGATGCAGTAGTAGGATTTTTAACATAATGTGATCAGTTTACAAAGGTCATTTTTACTTGGCCCACCCAGATACTCCTTTTCTTGCTTTTGGTCTTGTTTCAGACACCATCTCTTCTCCAGAAATCTCTGCAATCTTCCTTCCCATACCTTATCACCACCATCCCAAAAAACAAAATATACATCTAGGCCTCTGTCCACTTTTTTTTTTGAGAGAGAGAGGAACAAAAATAACTTATAAATGCTATATACCTCTGTTTTCTCACCCTTAGAATTCAGGTTTTTTTTTTAATTTTTTTATTAAATTTTTTTTTTTAGTGTTCATTTTGAAAGACACAGAGAGAGAGAGAGAGAGAGAGACAGAGCGTAGACAGGGAAAGGGCAAAGAGAGGGAGACACAGAATCTGAAGCAGGCTCTAGGCTCTGAGCTGTCAGCACAGAGCCTGAAGTGGGGCTCGAACCCACAAACTATGAGATCATGATGCTTAACCAACGGATCCACCCAGGCAGCCCAGAATTCAGGTTTCCTAAAGGCAGATTTTTGTTGTTGTTTGTTTATATCTCCAAAACAATATACTGTGTGCCACATACAGCTATACAGAATGTATAAGTCTAATCTTTTAAAGAATGTTAAACATTAGAATAAGAATAAGTAATTCCACTTTGAAAATAAAAGGAAGTTTCACATAGAAGGACATTTAATCTGGGTCTTGAAATCATGAAGTGATCAATAAGCATTGGCAAAGGGTGAGATTTTCCTTATTATCTGTCTTCAGTGATAGGTATTTTATTTCTTAGGTGGAGTTTAAATTCCTTATAAATGAATCTTCTCTATTGATTAAGCTTCGCAGAGCATTAATGTCCTAAATCAACTCTTCCTAAGTAACATATTCCTGCTACTTTTAAAGGACAAAATTTGGTGGAACTGTGACTATAGAATTAACCTAAGTTTCTTGTTAAGAACTCTTTGTAGGAAACTGTGGTTGATTTCATTTATCAGAAGGATGTTATTATGAGCAGCTACAGTCGTTTCATGAAAAAAATTCCTTTTAAGCTCTCAATTTCCTGAGTCTTTTTTGGTTTTTAAGGGATAAGTTCATTTTTTTCCTCAAATAGCTCAAAGCCATTATATTTTTCCTTGACAATATCTCTAAATGACTGTTCTTTTTCCCTTTGGACTTTTCTCTCTATTGACTAGAACCTCCTCATTCTTTTTCTCTGAATTAAACATGAATAGTCATTTTTGAAACTATGTGCTAAATTTACACTTTTATACATTGCGTCATTTTTTTTGGCCAAGATCACCCCTATATGAAGCTTATTTTTACTCAAAAACTTGCTTAAATATTTGTTTTTCCTTATATCCTATTACTTCCTGATTCAGTATAAATCTAATTGTACTTTACAGAAATCAAGTCATAGTTTTTGGGTATTAAAAAAGCCATGATGATCAATTTAGAATGGATTTATCAAGCCATGGCTCTATAATTCTGTAACCTTTCAATATACTTGAACAATTTATCAGAATCAAACATGAAGCCCTTTTAAACTATATTCATACCATCACCACTTAAATGAAATGACTGTAGCTGCTCATAATAACATCATTCTGATAAATGAAATCAACCACCCCCTCCCAACCATGTACATATCGATTCAAATACATATTCTTCTATATAGGATCAGGGACCAGAATATCTTTCATCAAACCTGTGAATAAAAATACTGAGAACCATGGTGTAGGATGTGCTTCCAAGAGCCGGCGGTTTCCACTCGGGTTTGTACACAGTCCTTGAAACTGCATAAGCGGTGTGTGCGCCTGGGGAGCATTTGTGTTCCTGCACTTGCATAGCAATCAGTGGGTATCCTTTGTCTCTTGAAAGTTAAATTTACTATAAAGCATAACAAAAGGGAAAAACCTACTATTGCAGAATTATCTTCTTATATGTTTATCTAAATATGCTTAAATAGACCATCTAGAGACATGAACATACATAAAAGTAAAGTATATAATAGCTATGACGATCATCTTTATGTGAAATTTATCAAAAATTATTCCTGGTTATATATTTCCTAACTTAAAACTTATATAAACTATATCAGGTAGGCATTATTATTATCATTAATTTATCTTTAACTAATGTGATAACTAACATTCATAAAATCGAGGCAAATACTTTTTATTTATTTTATTTTTAATTTTTTTAACATTTATCTATTATTTGAGAGACAGGGAGAGAGAGAGAGAGAGTGTGTGTGTGCGTGCATACACACACACACACACACACACACACACACACACACGTGGGGGAGGGGCAGAGAAAGAGTGGGGACTCAGTGTCTGACACAGGCTCCAGGCTCTGAGCTGTCAGCACAGAGCCTGACGCGGGGCTCCAATCCAGGAACTGCGAGATCATGACCTAAACCAAAGTCAGGCGCTCACCCCATGGAGTCACCCAGGCGCCCCTCGTGGTAAATTCTTAAAATGAAGTACAACTTGCTTCAGTTTGGATGATTCATTCAAAATAAGTCACATGAAATGATTTGCAAAAATAAAGAAATCTAGGGTTTATGTTACAATAATATGTTATACTCTATCACCCAGCGCTACCCAACGTGATGTGTTCACAAAGCATTTGTGTGAGCATGTGTGTATGTGCGTTTATGTAGGTTCTAGTACATCCCAAATAGCTAGTGATCTTTGGAAGACACTATGAGATCAGTCACTCCTTCACTGAATTACCTTAATCTCGAATTTCTGTCCATTAACATTGTTTCTATAATGTTCATCTGCTCATCTCTCTGTTAAGAGACTGTAGATGAAAACTGATGATTTCCTTGAAAAGTTGGTATAGTTTTAATTTAAATTATATGTTTTGCTTTTAGAAAGATCTATACATTAGATGTTCTCAAGCTCTTAATAGAATTTTGGCACTTAATTTATTTTTACTCATTAGAACTTCTTTTATAAGTCTACTAAGTCACATTGTTACATTATTCTGAATTGGTAGTGGAAAGAAAAGCAAATGCTATTTAGAGAGAGAGAGATAAAATGAAATGCTATAAAAAAGCATTTAGAGATGAAAATTCCTTCTAAAAGTAAGTCTAGAGATCACTTATAAGCTACCTTTGACTGCCAACCTAAATTTAAAAGAGCTTTAGAATGGGAATAGTTAGATTGCCTAGAGAAGGTAAACTCACCAACTTTAGAATCAATAAGAGCGCATCAGTATATATCTTCATTTTGATGTTGCGGCAGAATGCTTTTAAAAAAAGCTGTTCACGTTCACATCAGCTGTTCCTGAGGCATTGTGCGAGTTTCAGTACAACAAGAAGCCTCACAGGATTAATAAAGCAATTACATTATCAGATTTTTATACTGTTTTTGTTTTCATTCCCAAAATCATTTACATTATGAACCTGTAACTAATGTCTTTTTGGAATTAGCTGGCTTCCTAGAGGTTTAATTGAGCACCAGCTTGAGACCAGATGAGTTAACTCAGCAATGCATATTCATTAAGCAGTTAATATATGCAACACCTGCATCAGATCTCATGGAGAAAGATAAAAGGCATCCTGACTCCTGGGGGTGGGGCTGAAGTATAAATCTGGAATTAATATACTCCTTCTAATACATAAAATCTATCAAGGTACTCATGAACCAGCACACAAAAGCACTTAATGAGACACATAAGATAACATATAAAACAGAGCATTTAGAATTTATTCCTTAAACAACTTTAGGATTTAGAGAATAATTTCTGTAAGATTTCAGATCATAGTTTGAGCGTGACTTTCAATTTTAGGGCGGCTGTTTTCTACACATTTTATTCACCACATTCCCAAGCTGTCATTCAGTCTGTGCCTGAAAACCAACAATAAGAAGTGATAAAAGTAGTTAGTTCCACATATGGGCAATTCTGACTGCCTGAAAGTTTTTCTTTACCTTTCTGTCATAGAATATTTCCAAATTATACATTTACCTTTTTCCTTTTTTGTAAAATTACCTTGTTAAAATATTTATTCTTTAAAAAAAATTTAATGTTTATTTTAGTGAGAGAGAGAGAGAGAGAGAGAGAGAGAGCGAGCAAGCGCAAGCAGGGAGGGGCAGAGGTGGGTGGGACACAGAATCTGAAGCAGGCTCCAGGTTCTGAGCTGTCAGCACAGAGCCCGACATGGGGCTTAAACTCACAAACTGTGAGATCATGACCTGAGCTGAAGTCAGACACTTAACCAACTGTGCCACACAGGCATCCCTAAAATATTTATTCTTAACTAGACAGAAAATTTTAGGAATTCAAGGCCATTATAGTTGGTTTACACTATATTTTTGAAGCCTAGCACAGTGTCAGATACTGATTAGAAATTCAGTAAACGATCTATGAAATGACATTTAATTACTTGTAAATACACCAGTTAGTCCTAATTTGATCCTTGGTAACTTTCAAAACACTCTGCCTATCATTGTAGCAACTTGGATGAAGTTATTATGAAAGAGATGATTTGTTTTCTCTGTATTTTTTTTCTGAAATTTGGTTTTTGTTTGACAGAAAACTTAAAATAACAGTAGCATAAAAGAGACAGAAGTAAATTTCTCTCTCATGAAGAAATTTCTCTTTCTAGTCTGGAAGTAGAGAATTATGGACTGACTTCTGGAGTCCCATAGTTCTGTCTCCGTGTCTCATAGAAGTTATCATGGTAGCCTTCTAGTCTTAAATTTCCCTTATGGAGAAACCTATATACACAAGCTTCAGCCATCCTGTTTACATTCTAGCCACCAGAAAAGAGAAAAAGATATATATATACATGTATATATATACATACATACTCCTGGGTGGCTCATTCAGTTAAGTGTCTGACTTCAGCTCAGGTCCTGATCTCAGGGTGTGTGAGTTCAAGCCCTACCTCAGACTGACAGCTCAGAGCCTGGAGCTTGCTTCCAATTTTGTGTTTCCCTCTCTCTCTCTCTATCCCTGCCCCACTCACACACACACACACACACACACACACACTCTCTCTCTCTCTCTCTCTCTCTCTCTCTCAAAAATAAGCATTAAAAAATGAAAAAGTATATAATTTCCCCCCAGATGTTTCGTCCATCACCTCTTTATACATTTCATTGGCTAGAACTTAGCTATATGGACAAAACTTGCTGAGAAATTGTCCACAGTTGTTCTTCCCTACTTGAGTAGTAATCTACCCCTCAAATTTTAGGTGGAATCACGTGGATAACAAGAATAGAAATTCTATTCCCAGGCATCCCTTAAGACTAGGGGTGTACATGTGATGAGGTTTTGGCCAATAAGATGTACATGGAGGTGGTTTGTGCAATTCTAGGAATTTTCTTAAACAGAGAGTCACAGTCTTCCTTTTCCTTTCCTTGTTCTGCTGGTTGGAACAATGACTTGAAAGCTGGAGCTGATGCAGCCTTTTGGTTTATGTGGTTACTTGACAAAAGAGAACT
The DNA here is from genome assembly GCF_006229205.1 of Suricata suricatta. Taxonomy (NCBI): domain Eukaryota; kingdom Metazoa; phylum Chordata; class Mammalia; order Carnivora; family Herpestidae; genus Suricata; species Suricata suricatta. The sequence goes on from NC_043700.1 coordinate 61,749,900, forward strand.
GAGTGAGTGATCAGCGAGAAAGAAGAGGCTTGGCCCCATAGAGCGTACCAGTACTAGAAAAACCATCGCCAGAATTTTTTATGGGGAAAAAAATTCTTTATTAGTTACAGCACTATTTGAGATGTTCTTTTTCGTGAAGCCAAACTTAATTCAAGCTAGTAACTTGGTATGTTCCTAGATCTCTCATTCCTCCTGGTTAAACATTTTTGAAATGCCTCATTTCCTTTAAAGACTCATGCTTGTAACAAAAATCAGTAGACAGATGTTAATATCAGCCTTATGCATATTCAGTAAAAACAAGAACTTTGGAAAATGATGTGTTGGCTGGAAAATTGTAAGGCTAAAGACAGAAGGAATTGTTCATAAGCACTGGCTCAAGTTGGGAAATTTATTTCTCATGGTGGTGTGGGTTAATTCAGAAACTGCTTTACATGCACATGGGAGATAAACAGTAAATGAATTGACAGTGGATGGGAGCCAGGTTCCTCACTGTCAGAGAAAGAAATTACAAATGGGCAAGAAGGGAAGATAATAAATCCCGTTTTTCCATTTTTGTACATGATGCATCCCTAATGTGCTTGACATAAGGGTGTGTTTCTACCTGATGTTGTTATCCTTGATATTTTAACCCATTTTCCACTCTTCCCAAAATAAAAGTTCATTTATTATTGGTCTTGATTAAATTAGTAGATATCAAAAAAGGATGACATTTATGTGCTTTTCAACAAAGGTTCATCTAATTTTTGAGAGGTTTGGTTTATTAATCATGTCACTACAATAAGACATGGATATATATTAGAAGTATTACTTTAAACATCTTGTAGTTAATTTATAATTCTTTTATTTTACTTTGAAACAAAAGTTCTCCAAAGAAGAATTCTCAGTGAGAAATCTCGAATCACATTTCTTCATTAATGAAATTATCTCACCACATCCAAAATCCTTACCGCATTATTCAGAACTGTGCTGTATCAGATCAAACTTTTCTTTATGTCTCATTTATCATATTTCTGCATGAATTTGACACACTGTTAAAATATCCCAAATATATACCCTACCTTCTCTGTCACAATCTTTACTTTCATCACACTTTTTATAGCCCACTCATGTAGTATCCTGGTATCATTCCCTCCCATTAAGGCTGAGGTTATTTGCCACATGTTTCATGAATATACATATATTCTGATGTTTTTAGAGAGAACTGGTCATCCCATTGTCTGAATTCATAAGGCACTATATCTACTTCCTAAGGAGTTTATCTCATTCTACTTGGTGGCATAGATGTCTGTGCTTATATGTGTGTGTACATGTATTTATGTTCTATTTAAATTTTATTTATTTAAAAATTTTTAATGTTTTATTTATTTTTGAGAGAGAGAGAGAGAGAGAGAGAGAGAGACAGCATGAGCATGGGAAGATCAGAGAAAGGAAGACACAGGATCTGAAGACAAACTCCAGGCTCTGAGCTCTCAGCACAGAGCCCGACGCGAGGCATGAACCCACAATCTGTGAGGTCATGACCTGAGCTGAAATCGGATGCTTAATCGACTCAGCCACCCACGTGCTCCTCTGTTTAAATTTTAGAAGTTATTCTGAACAACATGAGCAGAGTGCCTTGTATAAAGTATACACTCAATACATATTTTTGGACAAGATAAGGCTACTTGTCTATAAGGCTGAGTATTATATCACTCTGACAAATACTCTATCATGTGGTGCCTTCCCTTAAAACTTATGGATTAAATCTGTACTCTATTGGGTTGTTCAGTTGCTTTATATCCTGGTAACTGATTTCAAGTTACATTACTGTTGTTCAATAAGCAAGAACTGTGCCTTTACCTAGAACTCATAAAGGATATTTTTGGAAAGACTACACGTGGTCAGAACAAATATTATTCTTTTATGATGATATAATTATACTAGAAATGACAATTCTAGTGCTGCTTAACCCACAGACCTCCTAAGGGAAACTTCCTCAAACTTGATGAAAAGGCAAACTGAGGAGACAAATTGCTTTTTATCACATTCTCAAAAACACTTCCAAGCCTGTAGAAAAATAATGTGTGTCTATATAAGAATTTCTTATCCTTTAAGCATAGCTGTCTAATTTCCTTTTTCTTTTTTTAATTTCCTTTTTTAAAACCCAAGTTTATTTTTAAAAATATTTATTGGGCCAGATACTGGTGATCTATGTGTGGGCAATGTAGCTGTGGTCCTTTACCTGAAAGAATTTGTTGTCTTTGTGGGTAGAAAGAGTCTACTGAGTAACCAATGAATAATCATAGGTGTTTGGTGGAGGAACTCCTGGGTGCTGGTTTCATGAGAGTTAGGGAAAGTAGATAGTCCTAGAGAGATCAAGGAAGGCTTCCTGAAGAATGTGTTTAGATTGGGATCCAAGGACCTTACCACAGGCTGATGAAAGAGAGACTGGCCAATTAGAGGAATGGAAAGAAGTTAGTATAAATAGAACTTATTTTGTAATAAGGAGCAGTGAAAATAAAAGAGGCGGGAAAAGCAACCAGGTGTCCTTGAAGTTTCAGGAAGAGTGGTACAAAGTTCAATAGGATTAATAAATTTTTGTGATTTTTTTGTTGTTTGTTTTTGTAAAAGCACTATCTTTGTTAATATAGTATTTAAAAATTTGCTCATTGTCATAAATTTAGTACTAATCCTTTGAGAGGACAAATTTTTCACCTTTGAAAATGTTGCATAGGGGCCTTAGGTGGGTCAGTCAGTTAAGCATCCGGCTTCGGCTCAGGTCATGATCTCACGGTTCATGGGTTCAAGCCCCGCATGGGACTCTGTGCTGACAGCTAGCTCAGAGCCTGGAGCCTGTCTTCAGATTCTGTGTCTCCCTCTCTCTGACCCTCCCCTGCTTGCACTGTCTCTCTCTGTCTCTCAAGAATAAATAAAAGACATAAAAAAAAAAAGGAAATGTTGCATACACTTCAAGGAAATAATTATTCCAGTGTAGTGATTACTTATATTATCTTTAATAAGTATGGATTTTTCATAATAATGATGATAATAATTCGTAATAATCCATAAAAATGTGATTGGTTCACTATAATTTACTCAATGATTTCTCAAACTGATTTTGTAGATTTAATTATGTGTCTAAGAACAGTGTCCCCATATGCTCTAATCTCAAAAAAGCAGCTATTATTACAAAATGCATGAATTTTTGAGTCAGGGAATATAGGCTTTCTAATACAAATAACCTCTTGACCTGATCCCACTCTCCTACTCCTGGCTTCAATATATGTATATGAATTTGTCTTCTTTCTTTTAGTTTTTCATCAACTTTCTTTTTTCATTTATGATCACTCTTGCTTTTTTTTTTCTTTGCATTTTCATAACACTTAGTAATCTTATTAGTCAAACTAATCTGTTCTTAATTAGGCAACATTCATTGAGCACTAACTATGTTCCAGGCACTTTACATATATTATTTCATATAATTATCCCAATATTACTATGAAATATTATGACTGGTACTTAGCAGATGAAGCAAACCATTTTGGGGAAGTTAAGTGGTTTTCCTAAAATCCTCTCAGCTACTAAGTAATCAGGAATCACATTAATGTTTTCATGATTCAAAATGTTTTCATCATTTGTTGCACGGACCCTTAGAGCACTTTAAGATGGACAACAACTGCTACTGTGATAATCTAGCTATGGAGGGCCGGGTGAAGGGGGTGGGGGGGACGGCGGACAGAAAACAAAAAACAAAGAAACAAAGAAACCTATCAGATAAGCTCAGGGGGAACTGGAGTGAGTGAGTGACACATCGCCAGAATTCATGCAGAGCAGAGCCATAAAAATCTCTTCCCTTTCCCTGTCCCCAAACATCTGTCATTCCGAGGAAAGGTTCTGGCAGATACCTGGATAACACAGCAGGAGTTGTAATATTTGAGAAGAAACTTTGCAATAGACAGTTAGGGTTTACAGGCAAGGGAGTTCTCTACCAGCAGAGGCTGACAATGATATAGTTTTGAAAAAAGGGTTAATATAAAATTAGAAAAGAAATAAATCACATTATATTCTTTTTATTGCAGCCTAAAACCTCTATTTACTTAAGTAGGCTTTCGTATGTCTTGTAGGACTATCCTTTAATCTGACTTCTTTATTAAATTAAACTTGAATGCTGAAACTTAGGAGAGAGGATGATCAAAGGAGAAATTGAAATGCTAGAAAACTGCCTAAAAGGAAATATTTTCACGGGAGAGATCTTGGAGAATCAGGTAGCACCATGGCTCTCAAAGCTGATTATCTGAGAAGTGCAGTATGTTTGAGTAGACTGATGTTAGTGTGTACAGTCACTGAGGTTAATGCCCAACTCTGGATTTCGGCTTAGGTTATGATCTCATGGTTTGTGGGTTTGAGGCCTGCATCAGGCTCTGTGCTGACAGTGCGGAGCTTGCTTAGGATTCTCTCTCTCTCTCACGTTCTCTCTCTGCCCCTCCGCTGCTTGTACTCCCTCTTGCTCTTTCAAAATAAAAAAATAAACTTAAAAAATAAAGTATACAATCATTTATTTATTCAAGTAGCGTTTCATGAGCTGCCACTACATGCCAGACACTGTTTGAGGCACTGTGGATATACACTGGAGAAAACAGACTGTAAATCTCATGGAGCTGATATTCTTAGAGGCAAGAACAATCAGAAGTAAATTAATACATAATACGCAGTATTGATACATGCTCTAGAGGATAGTAAAGTCAAACCAGGAAATCCAAAGTGAGGGAGAGTGCTACTTGTCATATGGCAGGAGCTGAAACCTTGACTAACGTGGTGATATTTGAGGATAGACCTGAATTCCAAGGGGATGGGAAGGAGTCAGCTATGAGGAGAAATGGCTGAATGTTATTCTAGCCGGAGAGCAAAGAATGGAAACACCACAAAGTGAGAGTGGGCTTGGGGTACTCAAGATCTACAAGAAAGCAAGTGTCATTGGAGGGAGAGAAAGGCGGGAGGGGAAGTTAGAGGAATAAGTGGGAGAAGAGTAAGTAGGGGAGTGTTAGTATTAAGGGAATAGTACTAACAAAGGGGAAAATTCCTCCCAAAGGTTTAAATACCTACATTTCTCTTGCTGCCCAGTCCTAACCCCCACCCCATCAGCCCGGCTCCCTCCCCCCAAAGGTATCTCTATCCTTTGCCCTTATAAAGTATAAAACTTAGGTCATGTATATTAAATACATTTGTGAGCATATTAGTCTTTTTAAGTGTCAAACATGAAATTTTTAAAGAAAGTTGGGGGCACTTTTTCATCAAACATCTGTTGGAATTCCTAGAGAGGAAGATCTTTAAGTGCACATGGTTAGCAAATTTAATCTACTTCCACAATAGAGCAAATAACTTAAGTCTGACCCTCTAGAATTAGTAATATATCAAACTACATTTCAGTTCTAGTTGATGTCCCATGGAATGATGGGAAAATGCCACCTATAATAGCTCCTTTTACGTTTGCTTTACAAAATTGCAACTTAGCGTATGATTATGTTATTATAATGATGTTCATTGTAATCAAAGCTTAATTAAGGAACTCCTCCCAGTCAGTGCTCCTACTTCTCTACCCTGTTCACTCCTGCAAGTGGCTTGACTGTAGTGCATCTCAGTGGTATATCGTCATCATATTTGCTTGCCTCCAGGTTAATAATCAGCACCCTCATAGCAAGAGCACCCTTTCTGTGATGGACACCGGGAGGCCAGATCTAGCCCTTTCTTATACTCCCATCCATGCCCACAAATTTGAGCTGAGTTTGTAATGATAACGTGTATATACTTAGTGACTAAAGAGGTACCATTTATGCATCTAATACTTGTTCATTTTGAAATTTGTTATGTCATTGAGCTTCCCCTGCCCCAGTAACTCTCACTTGAGCAAGAATCAGAAAAATGCATTTACTATATTCTCAAAACATGTATTTTATATTTTATCAGAGATCTGATTTTCTGCTTTTAATAAAAATGAGTTGTAGGTTTTTAAATTTGGAAATTATCTGCCCTAAGTGTGGCAATTTTCTTCCAAAGAAGCAGTAAGAACTGAAACATTTTTATTAAATTTAATTGAACAACTATTTCTTGAATGTCTACTCTGTGCCACACAGTGTCCTAGGCCCTTGGGATGGGCCAATTGACAAGAGAAATCGAAAGAGATGCCCTTTGGAGTTTATTTTCTAGCAGTGTGATTGCCACTTAATAAGGGCAATGGCATGATATTTCTAGAGTAGTATACCAAAAAGCAGCTTCCAGAGTGAGTTAGGGTATTTGCTTTATGTAGTTTTTTGAAATTAGATTTTCTGAGTTCTTCTTCTGTCTGACAAATACTATCCCATCAACTTTTCACTCTCACCAACAAAGATATTACACCAGGTCAGCCTGACCATGTGCTAGAAATAGCTGTAGCAAATATAATCTAATCTGCCAGCCGTAGTTCAGCAAATCACTGAGAGAAGATAGCAGGTGTCATTAGCAAGTGTTAAAATTGCTTCCTAACTTGTGAATAAAATGCACTAAATGTCTGACATAAAGCCTTCACACGGTTTTGTGGGAGTGAAGGAATAACCATAATCACCTAAATTAAAGTTGGGTAATCTAGGCTAATTTGACTCTTCTGCTTTATTTCTAATGCAAATGTATACATCGGTCATTAGCAGCATGAGGTGTCAAGCCCAGAAACAAATACAATATTAGAACTAGAGGAGGAACCTCCACACTGTTTTCCAGAGCGGCTGCACCAGTTTACATTCCCACCAACAGTGTAGGAGGGTGCCCGTCTCTCCACACCCTCACCAGCATCTATACTTTCTTGATTTGTTCATTTTAGTCACTCTGACTGCTGTGAGGTGGTATCTCAGTGTGGTTTTTATTTGTGTTTCCCTGATGATGAGTGATGTTGAGCATTGTTTCATGTGCCTGTAGGCCATCTGGAAAAAACTATCCATAGAACTCCCTTATGACCCAGCAATAGCACTGCTAGGGATTTACCCAAGGGATACAGAAGTGCTGATGCATAGGAGCACATGTACCCCAATGTTCATAGTAGCACTGTCAACAATAGCCAA
>NC_043700.1:61757066-61783502 GCF_006229205.1 Suricata suricatta
AATGTCCATCACCTGATGAGTGGATCAAGAAGATGTGGTATATATACACAATGGAGTATTACATGGCAATGAGAAAGAATGAAATCTGGCCATTTGTAGGAAAGTGGATGGACCTTGAGGGTGTCATGCTAAGCGAAATAAGTCAGGCAGAGAAGGACAGATACCATATGTCTGCACTCATAGGTCTAACAGGGGAACAGGAGAAACCTAATGGAGGACCAGGGGGAGGGGAAGAGGAAAAGAGAGTTGGGGAGATCGAGGGACACAAAACTCGAGAGACTATTGAATACTGAAAACAAACTGAAGGTTGAAGGGGGGGGGAGTGAGGTTGTGGTGATGGAGGAGGGCACTTGTGGGGAAGAACACTGGGTGTTGTATGGAAACTAATTTGACAATAAACTACTAAAATAATAAATAAATTCACCAAAAAAAAAAAAAAAGAACTAGAGGAGGGGATTTAAGTGCAATCTCAAAAATTTTCAGATGAGGAAACTGAGATCCAGAGTGATTATATGAGCATCTTGGCAGATCTAGACTATTCACTAGCAAATTTTATGTAAAATTTTCAAATTCTGACCCCCACATTTTGCTCTTTCCAGTACGTTACACAACTTGCCCACAATTCTGCAGTAAAAATATCTGATCAGAGACTAAAACCTGTAGTATTGTGATGCTTATTTTATATGTGAACTTGTTGCTTATATGTCTCTAGCCTGGTTTACAATTCTGGAGTGCAGCTCTCAGACAGAGGATCGGTTGGAATTCAGGAAGAAGGTAGAGTTTTCTGATATTTTTTTTAGGTTTGTATTGGCTTGAATTTATGTTGGATGACCTTAATAGAGAACCCAAATAATAGCAGCCTAATCAGCTGAGGGACTGTTATTCTCACATAACAAGGGAAAAAAGGGAGTCTAGTGCCAGTGCCTTCAGTGATTTAGACCCGATCTGTCCACTCTTAGCCTGTGGCTTTGTCTTCATGCTTATCCCCTAATGGCTACAGTCAGTTGTTCCATTTCCAGCCTTGAATATGTATTCTAGGCAAAGGACAGTAAAAGACAAAAAGACATATTGATTCTTCCCTGTTTTAAAGAGATTTTATGAGAGTTCCTTCTGGACATTATGTTTCATTGTTTAGGACTTGATCTCATGAGCATCCCAAGGATAGCTGAAAATAATTTCCTCACAGGTTGTTCTGTAGGGGTATGAGAATGTTGACAGTGATATTCTGCTGCTACGAAAAATGATTTATAGTTTCAATATATTTGAGTTTGAATTTATTTGAATTTCTATATTTAAATGTATTTGAACTTATACTATGAAATTTCTTTTGGTGGCCTCTGGGTTTTTTTTTTTTTAATGTTTTATTTTTTTTGAAACAGAGAGAGACAGAGCATGAGCGGGGAGGGGCAGAGAGAGAGGGACACACAGAATCAGAAGCAGGCTCCAGGCTCTGAGCTGTCAGCATAGAGCCTGACATGGGGCTCTAACCCACGAACGTGAGATCATGACCTGAGCCGAAGTTGGAGGCTTAACCAATTGAGCCACCCAGGCGCCCCTTGATGGCCTCTATTTTAAAGACAGATTAATAAGTGAATAAAACATATCATTATCATGGAGAACATTAAAGGCAAAACAGTAGAGTTGAGACATAAAATTGCAATTTTAAATAGAGTAGTTTAGGAAAGCCTCACTGAAAAGTGATTTTAGGAGCTCAGTCAGTTAAACATCAGATTCTTGATCCCAGCTCAGATCATGATATCATGGTTCCTGAGATTGAGCCCCATGTTGGTCTCTGTGTTGGCAGAATGGAGCCTGATTGGGATTCTCATTGCCCCTCTCTCTCTCTGCCCCTCCCCTGGGCAGAAAAGATACAAGAAAAATACAAGAAAAGTGATATTTATGTAGAGGTCTGAAGTAAGTGAAGGAGTGACCTAGGCATACATTTGAGAAAGGGAACTATGTGCAGAGAGAAAACAAGTGCTGTGGTAAATTTAAACACCCAAGGGAAGAACAGAAAATTAAATGAGATCTTTTCACTAAAGCAAAATAGACTTTGCTTGACTATATTTCTGTAGTTTTATTTCTTAAAAATCACTTATCATTGTAAATTATAATTATATATGTTATAAAATACATGCTATAAAATATATTTTTTTAGTGAGGAAAGAGGAATAGTGAATTGAACTCTAAACATGTAATATTTTATTCTCTTTAGTAGGAATTTCAGCAATAACTGTGTGGCGTAAACAGTTTTGAAAGTGCAACTGAATTACAGAATCCTCCTAGGCAAGGATTGCTACAAAATAAAGGAATTAACATCTTCTTAGTAAAATACTTTCTTTTATTCTGATTAAAGAGAAAAATGGTATTTATGAGATCATGTGAGAAGGATAGTTTTATTTATTTTTATATATTATTATTTATTTCAATAATGAAATTTTAATTTATATTAATGCACTTAAGTTAATCTGGCCAGTTCTGGCAGTCTGAAGACCATAGTTAAGTAAAGTTGAATTTTGTGCGAGTGGCAAGAATTTGCTCGCTTGAAGATCAAGCCCCAGTGGCCTGGGATAATATACTTGTATTTGGTAAGCAGGGGATAGAAGTGTTTGAAATGTTCTGGTTAATCCTGGAGCTGATCATATAGGGCTTAGACTGTTGGAACTGACTGCGGAGCAAGAGAAAAGCTCTTGGGTTAGAAAGATAAACAAACTTGCACAGTTCACGTATAAAAATAGTCCATAACCAGAACAGCAGCTAAGATCACAGTCCTAGCTGTGCAAAGGGCAGAAATCATGAGACTACAATTAAAGAAGAAATAAACTGGACGTCAATCAAGAAAAAGTCATCGTACAGATTCAGGCAGACAAAGACCAACTTCGTAAGCATATTTACACAAAGTACGTTTAAAACCAAGTCAGACTTTTCCCACCCGTGATTTGCAGCAGCGCAGTGCCAGATCCGTGACGTCACAGCAGCTTGCAGCTGCGGATCTTGAATCCCTGCCCACTTGTAGAAGCAGGAAGGGTCCAACTTGGACCTAGCATCTCAGTCACAGCTGCATGTGGAGCTGCAGTATGTTGGGCTGATTGACTACAACCTCAGGGGAGGCTTCTGAGACTAAATAGGGAACAACACTCTAACCGTGCTGGGCATGTAAGCGTGCCTCAACCTGAGAGATGAGTTTTCCTTTGCTGAGGAGCAAACTCATGTTCAGAAAGGGTGCCATGCAGGGGTTGCTGTGGTTTTTCAAGAGATCCACACTTGCTGAAGAATTCTCATCCAAAGGAGTAAATTTCAGGGATGCCAGTGAATCCTGACACTTTATGGATCAAAACACCCTACCCCTCACCAGAGCGGAATGAGATTTTGTTGTGACTTTCAGGGCAGGCATTTGAGAGCAGAATGAAAAGAAAGGGGGGGGGGGGCGGGGAAAGGACTTCACATTACTCCTATCAAGGGACAGACCAAGTATGAGAGCTATTGACCCAATTTAAACTGTTGAAAATACAGAAGACTTTTAAGTTCATAGACTCTCAAAGATCTTTATTTTTGGTGTTGCCTGTGGTTTCTTCCCTTTCCCAATTCTCTGTGCTACATGGAGAGCCATGCTGCAGGGTATACCAGAGACAGATCTGGAGACAGGGTCTGGGTGCTTTTGAGACCCACCAGTGACTCGCCTACATAATCACATGTCACAGGCCTGAAACCAGATGATTTGGTGCACTCCTTGGAACATGCCACATTTCCTAAAGCATAACTAACTACTAGAATTCAGCTTGAGAGCCATAAAATTTTTTCCTAGCTTAAAATTCTTCACGAAGTTGGGATGATTCAAAGACTTCCAAGCTGGAGATCTAGAAATTAAGGGGTTCAATTTTTCTCTGTCTCTTAGAATGGAAATGATTCTCCAAAATGAACTCTGTCTCAAAGAAATCGTTGGTAGCTACGGTAGGTCTGGTGTTGAGGTAAAAATTGTGTATACCATAAAAGAATAAATAAGCAGGCCTAAAATGTTATCTCTTACTATGCATACTTAAGAACAGTTTCCATTCAGGGATTACCAGTAGGATGCATAGCAAATAACACTAATTTTTGTAGCAATTAAAAACCTCGAGCATGATTGAATAACTCATTGGGGTTATACAAATATGCTGAAATTATGAATAAAGGAAAACACAAAGCTTATAAACTTTTATCAAACATATGTGCATGTATTGTAAACCTGCCTCTTTACGAAGAAGCTCCACAGACTCTAAAGGTTACGTACACGGAACTTGAGCAGAGCCAATTAATTCCATCAGTGTCTGTCTCTCCCTGTACGTGTACATGTGCACGTACATCTGTAAGTATCTATGTGTGTATATGTATATACACATATAAAGTGTGATCATGGACAATTAGAGATAATCTATGCATTTTATACTGCTTAAGTTGCAAATAAGTTGTATTCTGTATTCAAATAATCACCAGCTGAAACTAGAGTGTAAATGTTATTTGTTAGACTTTAATTTCCCAACATTATGGGATTATAAAAGTAACAAAGAGTATAAAGTATATAGTTTTTCCCATTCTTGCCCAAGAGCTGTACTGGAATTTGCACAAAAGCCATCGGTGTATTCCATTTCGTGCTACATTTCTGTGTGGCCTTCTGGGCTTTGAGTAAACGTAGTGTGGTACCCCCTCTTCTCCTTACAGATATGCGTGCTGGGGCTGCCAGAAGGATCATTGTGCATCTACTGCTGTCCATTCTGTTCACCATATGGGATGCTTCATCCTTTCCTTTCCGGTGTGTCTGCTGCTGAGATCTATAAGGAAAACCAATTACTTCCTCATTTATTTTGTCAACCATGATTCATGTCAAAATTCCAGCTTAGATTTCATTTTTGTATTTTTGAAGGCATCTCAGTATGTTTTTAGTACGCTTCTGAAGGGACCAAATTTAGAAGCTTATTTGTGTTTTTCTTAATAGTTCTCAGTATTCCCATTTCTATCCCCTACACCATCACCTGGTGTATCTTTTTTTCCTCACGTCCATGTACATTGTCCTTTCCTTTAGGGTAAATGTTTATTTCAATCTCTGAGAAGATTAAAGAATGCCCCTTCTGTCAAAAGGTACAAACTTCTAGTTTTAAGATAAAAAGTACTGAGGCCCAACACAAAGGCTATAGTTAACACTGCTATGTGGTACATTTGAAAGTCGCTGATAGAGTAAATCTTAAAAGTTCCTATCAGGAGGAGAAAAACAGGTTTTGTGTTTGTTTTTCCTTTGTGTATTTATATAATATGGTGGATACTAACTTGCTGTGGTCGTTAGTTAACAATATAAGTCAAGTCATTATGCTGTATCCCTAAACTTACACAGTGCTGTATATCGATTGCATCTCAATAAAACCGAAAGAAGGGGCGCCTGGGTGGTTCAGTCGCTTAAGGGTCCGACTTCAACTCAGGTCATAATCTCACAGTTCGTGGGTTCAAGTCCCACATTGTGCTTAGTGCTGCTAGCTCTGAGCCTGGAGCCTGCTTCGGATTCTGTGTCTCCCTCACTCTTTGACCCTCCCCACTAGTGCTTTCTTTCTCTTTCTCTCTCTCAAAAATAAACAAACATTAACAAACAAACAAAGTTTTGTTTTTCCCCCCAACAGTTGAAGGATTTATTCTGAGAGTTGGCCTTTGCAAATTCCAAATGACAGTCTGGGTGCTTCAAGTTATGATCCAAAAGGGCCAAGTCAGGGCCTGTGTACCAATCTTGGCCCACCAACCCTGTGCTCTGGGCCCACTGGCCTGGATCTACTTTTAGAAGACACATTACTATTTTTCAAAGTTACTATGGGGATTAGTTGGGTAGTAACTGACCTCGAGGGATCATTAATTTTAATTTCTCAGGAACAACTTCCCCCATTTTGCATTTAAAAATGACTGGTTATATAGTCAGTAGTATTGGAATAGTGCTGTGTGTTAACAGATGGTAGCTACACTTGTGAGTATAGCAAAATGTATAGAGTTGTCAAATCACTATGTTGTGCACCTGAAATGAATATAACATTGTGTGTCACCTATACTTCAATTTAAAAAGTAACTGGGTAGTCCAGATAAAACCCACAAACAGATTTATACATTGGGACTTTCAAATGTGTCAGAATATAGGGATTAGAGTATGCTAAGAGAAATTTGCACATTGAATCCAAGAAGGTTACAGTCTTCTTTTTGAAGAAGTAAACCTATCACAGAGCATATATTTATGGCATTTGGCACTTGAGTACAAGGACTTTGTGGTCAAATATTACAGATACTTTCTTAGCTAGTGTCTATGTTTTAACCCATCAGAGTCTCTTTGAGAGCAGATGGAAAAATTTCAGAAAAAATATGGAGTAATGATTATTTTGCCAGTGCCAAAAACAAACACAAAAACTAAATTTAACCATTTTTTCTTATAGCATTTTTTTACTATTCATTTTGAATCTTGGGCAAGTGTTCTTTATCTAGATCACATACACTTGAATTCAAATCATATTAGACCAACTAAGTAGCATTAGACCATCATTACCAAATGACCCATTTCCTGGAGTGACTTGAGAATCTAAGTGCAAACTCTATTAATACTCTTATTTTACTTTTGTAGTTAGGATAGCCTAGCCAAACAAAAATACCCAAACAAAAAATTATTATTATGACATTATTATACTCTACATGGCAAGATGACCACCAGAGATGTGACAACACTGACAGAAATAGAAAGCTTGTGATTATACTTCGAGTACAAATTTGCAAAATGCCTCAAATTTTGGATGTTTTATTCTCAGAAAATTGCAGGACTTCTTGGGCTTGATAGGACATAGATGTACCACTAAAACACTTAGGTTCTAAGAATCTGTGCTTGACACAAGGGAATATGTAGTATAGATCAGTTAGATTTTTCTAACCAAATTAAATATGTGATCGAGACAACACATTTTATAGAATAGGATGAATGATCTTTCTTTTTGTGCTAAAACACCAGCCAATTTCCATGCAAAATCAATGTTCTATGAAATCTTTTGAGAGTTTCCTTAAAAATGTGTAATAAAGTGAAAAAGTTTTAAAGAATGAAATTTACATAGAAATCTCAGTGCAAGGTAAAACATGTAAGTCCCATATCAAAGAAAATAATAAAAGTCATGTCATAAAATCATTATCTGATTGTCTAATGGGTCTTTGAGTATAGTGTTATAATTAGCATAAGCCAAGTTATGTGAAATATGCATATTTGCATTTTTTGATGTTTTATTTATCAGGCGTTGCTGTGAAGATTTGAACATAGACCTTGAAATTTTGAAAAACTTGAAAGAAATCACAATGTTTTTGATAGATGCTTTCAACTGTCCCTGAACGATAGGATTGATTAAAGCAAGTTAAGTGAACTCCATTGAAAGGAAGTGAATCAACTTCTCTCAAATAGACAGTTGTTCCATGCAAGGCCATTTTTACTGAGCTCTGAAAGTAGTTGCATCATCAACCACACTTGTTTAGGTTTGTTTCTTTAATTAACTGTGAGGAAGTTTTGGCGAATATGTATGAACTAAGGAAGGAAACATTTCAGAATGTCTTTTTCCTTCAGTCTTGATTAGCATTCTAGTTTAGGCCTCAGACATTCTGAAGGACTTAATTGAACCCAGCAGAAGATAGTTTATCCATTCATTCCTTCTTGCATTCAACAACTATTCATGCTGTTCTTTGGAAAAATTTGTTGGCACATTTCTCAATACACTTTATTTATACATCTAGTTTCTGATGGAAGGTGTTTTTAATATATTTAAGGAGTTAAAATAAACCTTCACTTTAAAATATTAGTCCACAGGGTAATATATTGATATCATCAATACTTTTAGTGAAATATAACTGTCAAGAGAAGTTCAAGGATGCTTCTTGGCTCTTCCCCCCCCCTCCCGCCCCCACCAAGAAAGAACACTTACTTAATTTACAAAGACACCATAGACAGAGGCTCATCAATTAATAGGGTTGGGTCATCAATAGTGATTGGAATTCTGAAAAAAAAGGATTAAAATTAAATGTACTTAGGTAAATTTGTTTTTCTTCCATTGGACTCTTCCTATTTTATTAATGGAGCCTAAGAATGTGCTTCTACCTTCGAAGACAAATAGGGAGAAGAAAGGCAATCAGAAGTAAGGAAACATGGAGGAATTTGTTTATGTCCGACTCATATGTAATCTCTTTTTATAAAGGGTTGAAATGAGCTTACTCATGAGTCCAGCTGAATAGGGTAAGAAAACCTAAACCAGTTTGGAACCAAAGTATAGAACATATACACAGATAGGATGTATATGTGTTTTGGAAAGTGTCCTCTGTGTAAATGCATAGCTCTATAGTGTATTTCTTTGTGGATGTGGGAAACTGGGTACTCCGGATAGCCAGCTATTTGGGTTACTTAGAATTCTCATCACAAAACTGTTGTGAATTTGGACATTGCTTTTCTTTTCAATACACTAAGTTTTCTGTCATACAGACATAGCATCATTGCTTCCACTCTAGTGATTAGAAAAGCAATAGGAAGCTTTGGATTGTTCGTGTCATCATGAATAAACACATTTGAAAGTAAATAAATCATTGCCAAGGTTGAACACAAAATTAAAATATATTATGATTTAGACAAAGACATTCCATTACTGTATAAAGCTTTTTCTTTTGAATTAGATTTATGTAGACATTGATTAATCCATTTCCTTTCTGAAGTCAATTGGATTTTTTTGAGAATTTACCATTTAATTTAGGCTGTCAGGAAATGTTGCCATAGTTATCTACATCATGTTAGCATGATGAAAGAATTTTTGGAAATTTTCCTTCCTATGCTATTATAACTGTATTGTTTACAAGGTAATTATATCCTATGGGACTAATGTGCACTTTACTACATGTATATGGAGTTCATTTATAACTCACTGAGCTCCTACAACTGTACTCTCCCACTTATAATGGGACTCCCTGCTTATTTCAGACTTACGGGAGACAGGAGAGACAAAGAGTGCTACAGAAATCCAGAGGATGATTTGAATTTGGCCTTTTCCTACAAGATAGGTACACACTACTCATTATTTCTTTTCTCCGTTGTCTATTTTTGCTCTGCTTATTATTTTCTCTTATTCTAATAAGACAAGCATCTCAGACTATTAAATTTAAATGCTTCTGATTAATATGAAGCATTTTGTTCCTTGAGCCAATCCCTAAGTCTGCTAAGTTTCAACCTCAGGGGTAGATAATACCCAGAAGATTCCTCACCTGATGCATCAAATAACCATGGCTATTTTATGGCTTAAATCTACAGGTAAAAATGATGACGCATAGATTCTGTTTTGATGAGCTTCAATATACAATCTCAACATCCATGTATTTTTGAGTGCTTTCTCCAACTTTCTCTGAAATCATTATATTTACTCAGTTATTTACCAGATATCTTCATATTTTAGCATGGAGAGTTCTAATGAAAACATGGTAATTTACACAAATTGAAAACATGCTACCTCCCACCAGAGACTAATATTAAAGATCTTGCATGTCCTCTCTTTGGTAAACTTGCTTTAAAAATTTTTTTTAATTTTTTAAAATTTATTTTTGAGAGACAGAGAGAGACGGTGTAAGCAGGGGAGGGTCAGAGAGAGAGGGAGATACAGATCTGAAGCAGGCTCCAGGCTCTGAGCTAGCTGTCAGCACAGAGCCCAACGTGGAGCTCGAACCCATGAACTAACTGCGAGATCATGACCTGAGCCAAAGTCGGATGCTCAACCAACTGAGCCACCCAGGGGCCCTGGTAAACTTGCTTTTAATCTCACTTTTTTTCTGTTTTCCTTAGCCAGTGGAATAATATTTCTCAAAGCTGGAGCATTGTGCATGCTTCTCTCCTCTTAATGCATAGTACAATGGAGAAACAGCCCATTACAGTGAGAATTGCCATCAGGGACAATCCTAATGAAATGTCAACTAGTAATGTGTGCCCTGTGTTCTCTCTATTTCCTCTTTCAACAAAGCAATGACACAGCTGAATGACACTGCTCATAACTTTCTGTGGCATCAGTATGGTCGAGAATTGGAGGGTCTCATTCAATCCCAGAACTGACACGATAATGTGATAATCATTTGCATGGCAATTTCTATTCCAGCATTCATCAACACATTCTACCCTATTTATAGGGTATACCACCTATTGTCCACTTTATAATGGGAAGCATATAGAGAAGTGTTTTACTTATCTCCATTTACATTTATGAGAAGCAAAGACTTAGAGAGAGGACGTGATCTACTTAAGAATATACAGCTCATAAGGATCTGACCCGAAAGTGATTAACGATAAAGCCCAAGCCTTCCTCTTTAGTCTGTACACTCAAGTCTAGAAAAATAAAGACTTGTGCTTAGGATCCAAACTAAAATACAAGGAGAAAACTCAGGTCTGTTATTGTTTACCCTCTGACTTTATTTCAGTTTCTTTTTCCCATTTAAAAATTATTTTATTTTCATAAATTCTTTTTCTGGGTGAAGATTAAGACAAAAATGTGCATTCATTCTGGTTTTCTGATTTTGTATGTTTCTTTATGTCAATATCCATAGTGAGGACTTGATGTGACCTATCACTTTTTTATTACAGAAAAAAATACTACTTGATATTTTATTTTAAATGTCATTCAGTGTCTTCTTTAAGGCAAAAGTCTCTTTGCAGAATTCATCTAATATAGAAAAAAGCCAGATTGCACCCAAAGCAGTAGATGTTCAGAAGTCTCACAGGCAATTTCCTGGAATAGTCCAGCTCTGAGAGGGTAAGCACACATGATATGCCAGATAAAAACAACTGAATGGTGGCAGAGAACAACTAAACATAGCATTAGAGTAAGTGGCTACATTAGTTACAGTCAATGGAAATTTCCAGAAAATAGGTCTAGGCTTTTAGTGAGTGTCTGTGATCCTAATTCTACTCAACACAAATAATTCATTTTCCAGAAACTAATTTGAAGTTTCTTACTCAAAACTCACCTACAGAAATATTTACTCTAAGCATTTTGGTGAATTTTGAAATCAGCATAACAACGAACTGAGTTGCTTAATAAGGCATAATATTTAAAGTGCATTTTCTGAGTATGCATTATGCTACAACTAAAACACACTATTAAAATAATGATTCTTATCCATATGTGGTATGTGTATTTATTCCAATAACATATATCAGAATTATACTATTAGTATTAATATTATCACAAAATTTGCTTCCTGGTGTACATGTGTTTTATATGCTTTTTTCACATAATGAGATATAAAATCCAAACTGGAGAACATGTATGCTTTAATCAACAATAGGTAAGACATCCTTTTCCTATATTCTCACTAAAATGAGACATGATGACATTTGAAACTTTTTAAAATGTGGAACATAAGCTTTATTATTTAATTTGTATTGCTGAACTCTAGAGGGGGAGAGGTTGAGACTGTGATGATTTGGGGCTTCAGGAAGTCTTTTTCCAAGGAAATTCTCACTGAGGTGACACCTGAAAGGAGGCAAGGGAACTCATTCTTAACGTGAGGACACCAAGAACACAGAATATATTCAAGACACAGGAGATCCAGAGGACCTGGGGCAAAGGCAGGAAGGGGCATTTGGTTGCCATACCTGGCAAGTTAGGTGAAGACTGGACAGAATCAGGTTTAGCCCTATGTAAAATTGTACTCTTTATCTGAAAACAAGGAGAGACCTTGAAGAGTTGAAAGCTGAGGGCGTGGGTGTGTTCAGGTTCACTTGTTAGACAACTCATTCTTCATGCAGCAATTCATTAGACTTAATCTTAGAGGGAAAGAACAAGAGCAAGTACGGCCAAACTTGAGGTTCTTGCTGTGATGAGACAGCACCACTCTTAATCTAGTCACCACCACTGCAGGAGAGAGGCTACGATGGCCATGTGCTCACATGTCTATACTCTAGACCTTGACGCGACTTTAGACCTCAATCCCAACTCTCACAATTTGACAACACTTCCTATTCTTTTACTTTACTTAAACTGACCCTCTCTAAAATTCTTTGACATCATTAAGACTTCCAACTCAGTGAACTTACCACTTTATCACTATTTTTAATAATCTGCCATCTCCTTTATGGTTTCATATCCCTCACCCAATCCATATTCCATGGTTTAGCACTATACCATCCCATGGTAAATTCCCATAATTCTCCTGTTCCTTTTTCCCTTCTTCATTCATACCTGGCAAAGGTGAACTTTGCTAAGCTCACCTATCTGTATTTTATAATTGAGCTAAAGCAGCTGAGGATTGACGGAAACATACCGCAAAACTCACTAGACTCACTTAAAATTTATAAACACAAAATAAAAATGGATATTCAACAAGGACAGAGTATTCTATCTTACTCTCCTAGTGAATTTATTTTCCTGTTCCCTAAAATGACTATTTTATGTTATTTTTATGTCTGTTCGATTTACTATAACAAAACACAGACATAGCTTATAAACATCAGACATTTACTTCTCATAGTTCTGGAGGCTCGAAGCTCAAGATCAGAATGCCATCATGGTTGTGTAAAAGCCTTTTTTTTTGGTTGTAGTTTTCTTATTGTATCCTCACATGGTAGAAGATGCTGGAGAATTCTGTGCACAGGATCTCATTATATATATATATATGTATATATGTATAAATATATTAGTAATATAATATATATGTCAACTAATCTCATTCATAAGGGCTCCATTGTTATGATATAATCATCTCCCAAAGGCCAAAGTCCCCACTTCCTAAAACCATCACATTGGTATTAAGATTTCAACATAGGAATTTGGGGGGCAGGGACATAAACAGACTATAACACTTGCTGGTTTCCTAAAAATCTCCATGTTTCTCAACTTGAATTGTTGCCTTTTTCATATTTCACTAAGAAGTAACTAAAATCAGTAAAAAACAGTCTCATTTTTCTACCGCCAACTACCTCTGTTTTGTATTCTTTGTTCAAGACTGACATAACAATGGAGGATATCTTTTCCCTAAGGTCAGTTTACTTGTGAACTAGATCCTACTCACTCTCAACTTCTCTGAGGCTTTGATCTTGAATTTTGTCTTCAGCATCATTTTTTTCCATTTCTGTTGTATCATTTAATTAATACAGACATGTCTTAATATAAATATCTTTAAAACAATCACTTTTGAGCTCACATTTTCCTTCAGCTACTACCCTAATATTTCTGTCCTTTCCACAAGACTAAAATTCCTAAAATTTGTCCACTGCTCTCTCTTTCCTTACTTCTGGATTTTTCTTCAACAAATTGCAATTTGGCTTTCATTCTCACCAGGAATTCTAGCCAGGGTTAGCACTGATATATATTATATCAAAGCTAATGTTAAAATATTTGTCTTAGTCTCATGAACTTCAAAGCATTGGATGCAATTTACCATGACCTTTTTTTTTCTTGTTAAGTTTATTTATTTTGAGAAAAAGAGTGAGCAGAGGAGGGGCAGAGAGAGAAAAAGAAAGTTAAAATATCAAACAGGCTTTGTTCCATCACAGAGCCCCCTATGATATGATGATGATGCGGAGCTCAAGTTCACAGTGAGAGCTTGACCTGAGCAGAGATCAAGAGTTAGACGCTTAAAGGACTGAGCCACCCAGACATCTTCTCTGAGCTGCAGACCCATATGTCTGATTGCCTGCATGACATATTCATTTCTATGTATTATAATCCTCTCAATATAATACAGAAAAAAATAACTATGTATACTTCACCATTTACTTCTCAAAAACTATCCCATATTTATTAAGTAGCACCAAAATCTTATTTGATAAAAGCAAAACTGTAGAAGCCATTCCTGATCCCCTTCTGACAACCCGAAAACAATATCTAATTCAAGAAAAGATCTGTAAACTCTTGAGTATTATATATTACATAATAATATGTTATATGTGTTATAAAATGGTTGCTTCTCATCATATTCTCTGCTGCTTCTTTTGCTCATCCCACCATAATCCTTCTTCCTGGATTCCACATAATCCTATAAACTGACCTTACTACATTCCCTCTGGAACCTATCCACCTATTCCACATTGTGGACTAAGTCAGTTTTTGTGGTTCTCTTGCTTAAAGTTCTCCAATGGCTTTGTATCACACATATAAAATCAAAATTCTTTGTGTATTTTTGAAAACCCTACAACGTGCTCATCCTTAAAATCTCAACATCTTCCACACTAACTTTGCAGTTGCTGGTCTTTCTGTTGAGAACTCTCTTCTCACCCATCTTCATTTCACTGAAGTCTTTTCATGATCCCAATATCAACTACAAAGGCAGCTTCTCAAAGAGGCTTTCCTCAATGAGCTTTCCCTACCTCTTGTTCTTTAACACATTACCCAATTTTGTCTTCTTGATAGTAGAAATACATACACATTAGAGAGTTTTTTTAGGGAGTTATATTCATGGGCAGAAATTCAATCCTAATGGAAGAGTGTATAGAAGATGAAAAAAGAAATCTTTGCTTTGAGTCATGAATAAATTCAACGTATAATAGTCAATGTAGAGAAACTAGCTACCAAGGAGAAAAAAGGAGATAAAAGTAGTAGGGAAATCAGAATACTGTAGGAACATGGAAAAAATTCAAGAAGTTGAGTATAGTTATTAGGGTTGAATGCTTCTCAATAATCAAGATAGTAGAATTTAAAATGTTAGCTAGATTGGAAGACATTACAAGCCTTTTGCAATATTACCAAGGAGCGTTTTAATGGAGTCTTAACAAAGTCTTACCAAAGTATTTTAATGGAGTGGTATTGGTAGTAGTCATATTGAGATGTATTGAACAGAGAGCAGGAAGCAGGGAAAGAAAGGTAAGGGTATATGTGGAAAATATTTTTTGAAGAATTTGTATAAAGGGAAAGGAGCATTGGACTAGGAGCTGGGAAGATTATGGGCATAGGAGGTGGAATTTCTTTTAAAAAAATTAGAACAAAAAGTTTAAGAAGAAGGTGAGGAACATTAGTCTTGAAGGCATAAGGGTTATACTTACATACTCTAACATTCCCAGCAAGAGAGAGAACAAACAGTAGTTGAGGTGACAGCAAACTAGTACCCTCAGTGAGTAGTCTGGCTTCAGTTAGAATAAGGAGGGGGAGGTAATCCTTCAGAGAAGATGAGGATAAAAAGGGTTTGTTAATTATATAGTTCTAAAGGACCAAGAGAAGAGAGATGACAAAGGGTACTGATAGACTCAAGAAAGTTCAGATAGTATTGGGGTGATGGTATGATGGATAAGCAGGAAGGAGGGGGTATGGCAGATGAGACCTATAAAAATACTTTGGAAGTCTCTAAGAAATGTGGGAAGATTGCCTAATATCCCAAGAACATTTTGGCAAGGGGTGGCTGACTCAGAAGCTTCAGAATCTACACACCACAGGAGCCTCCTACTCCGGCCATGTGCAAATGTCAAGATGTATAATCTTGCACTATTTTTAGCCACAACAGCTTCAAAGTAAAATTAAGTAAACAATGTGAAGAAGATTACATTTTATTTGGTACAATTTTATATGTATAAAAACCCTGTATTTTATGTAAAACAATCTCTAAACCCACTACTTGAAATAATTTTCTAGTGGTAGTTATGTCCATGAGAGTTGGTCACTTGCTCCTATATAGTTAATAAATTTTTTCCACTGAAAGAAAATGGTTTTGAAGGGATGTGATTTGATAGATAAGAGAGGAAAAATAAGAGATTGATACCCTGCAAATAAAAATAAAAATAAAAAGCAAAAAAGTAAAACAACAACAACAACAACAACAAAAAACAGGCACATGAGTTCTTTGAAATCTGACAAATATACTACACTCTACTTGAAATGAGCAAGTAAGCCATTTATTATGATCTCTATTATATAGTTGAAGCAATTGAAGCTTACAAAAGTTAAGGATGAATCAAACTCATAATTACTAAGTGACGGAGACTAATTTTGAGCTCATTTTTTATGAGTTTTAGCCCAGTGTACTTTTCTTCTATAGAATTGCTGCTTCTTCATCGAGGCTTATATTATGAACCTGATTATAACCTTTGCTGAGGACAAAATTGCAGTCATCTGAACATCTGGTGCTTCTTTTCTGTTGCACTAAGGCCTCTTTAAAGAGTTGGTAGTTGGAATACTAATTTCAATTCTGACAGTAATTAACCACCCGCAGAGATTTTCATAGTTATATTGTATAAAAAATTGCTACAAAACTAGAGATATTCTTGATTGGATTTTAATCAGAACAGTCATTTCACTGTGATTTCAAAAAAATTAAAATATTTTTAATAGAATGAAAATGTTAGTTAATGTCACCCTTTTATTTACATACCTGAGATCACACTGAAATGTATATGATATTTTCTTTGAGGTACTTCAGATTAGGATAAGAAATAAGTTATATATTGTATACTTATTATAGAAACATTAGATAATATAAAAATGTAAATGAAAACATTTTTTAAAGATCACCTATCATGTATAATCTACTACCCAAAATCAACCTTAGTTTATTTGGCATATTTATATATTTCTTTAAGTCTCAATATATAGTAATCTTGCATGTGTACATTCTTTCTATAAATAAGTCATTGGGAATCTACATTGTGGCGAACATTGATCTAGGCCTAGGTATTGAGCCTACAGAGTGTACAAGGTAGACAAGGTCTCTATCTTCATTAACACACTCTCACTATCTCTTTGTATCTGTCTCTGTCTCTCTCCTCACAAAGACATGGATATGATCATAGTAATAAACAACAGGGTATCTTCTTATTTCGCAGAATTATACTTTGAGTATTTCCCTACTTTAAAATAAGCATTATGATAGAGTATCAGCAATAGAATGTTCAAACCATAATATTCTTCTATCATTAAGGATTTAGACGCCTATTTGCAATATTATATTACCAATATTATGAGTAGCATTCTTATATCTTTTATTAATCATTCTTGTAACCATTAAAATAACACTTATTTTATAACATCTGGAAAACCCAGGAAATAAAACAAAAATAGTCACTCATCCCCCATCTCTAAATAATCATTGTTTATAATTTGATGAGACTCTGTCTCAGCTATTAAGAATGTACTACATTGTGTACACACAATGTACTATATTTGTGTGTTTAATTGAAATTGTATCTCACACTTCTGATATTGATTTCTAAATTGAATTCTTAAAAAAATTAGCTAATTGTTTGAATGTCTATCTTAATAACTCCTGAACCTGCAAATAATTAAATTTTGCTTGTTGATTCTTTATTTTTTTGTATTTTTGTATTTCTTTGACTATTATAAAGGTGAATATTTTTTTCATAAGTTTATTAGTCAAGGTCAATTCTTTTTCTCTGGTGTGTATGTGGATACAGATACATGTACATGTATTCTTTTAGAGATATTTTAAAATTCATTCATATAGATTTCATGTATGTTGAACTATGACCTGGTAGTAAATAGCCTTCCTTATTGTGGCTTATTTCTAACTGTTTAAATAATATGTTATGGTTGTAAACTCACACATGAAGCAAGCATAGGTACTGTTTTTTTATTTTTATTTTTTAAGTTTATTTATTTTGAGGGAGAGGATCAGCACAGAACCTGACATGGCACTAGATCCCATGAACCTAGAAATCATGACCTGAACTGAGATCAAGAGTCAGAGGCTTAATTTACTGAGCCATCCAGGAACCTCAGAGATATTGTTGCTTAATTCCATTGTCAATATAGGATATAATTTAGACTTTCCTTACTTTTTTGGAGGAAATGACATGAAAACTATGTGTACAAAATCATGTGAATGTATGTTTAATTTATTTACATAGACCATAAACAATATCCTATATACCCTGCCTTCTCTGCTATTATATGAACTTATGTCCTGTTGTCAGGAAGGTGAAAATTAAAACAGCAAGTTGCCTACATACCTGTTAGAATGGCCAAGATCCAAAAAACTAACAATAGCCAAATTGAAAAAGCTAACATTACCAAGTGTTGGCAATAATGCAGAATAAGAAACTCTCGTTAATTGCTGGTGAGGATGCAAGGTCAAACAGCTATTGTGGAAAACAACTTGGCACTTACTCCTAGAGATAGCCTCATCCTGTGATCCAGCAACCATGCCCTAAACACTTAGCCACATGATTTGAAAACCTACCCCAAAAATTGCACATAGATCTTTAGAGCAGTTTTATTCTTAATTATAGAAAATTCCATGTGACCAATATGGTATATTAAATTGATGCACTGTAGGAAATTTAAATTCACAGAGGACGTCATTCTAAGAATTTATATTCAACTTAGTTAGGACTTAAACTTCTTTTTTTTTTTATGTATTCAGTTACTTTAATAACACTACATTTACCATGTTATCACCATGGAATATAAATTCAGGTTAGACAAGAAAATTTTACAAGTATGATAGCACTCTAGAGTATACCAAAGTTTGTGTATAATGTCTGACCAAACCACCGTTCTGATAAATCACTAATCACTTCAATTATAGGTAATTTGTTAACATTTATGATTCTTACAAAAAAAACCAAATTTCATGTATTTAAAAAGTGTTTTTCATTTACCTTTGCATTAGTACTTAAAATACACATTTCTATTTCCAGATAACATTTAAAAGTTATTCTGGGACACCTGGGTGGCTCAGTCGGTTAAGCAGCCAGCTTCAGCTCAGGTCATGATCTCACAGTTCATGGGTTCGAGCCCCGCGTCAGGCTCTGTGCTGACAGCTGGCTCAGAGCCTGGAGCCTGCTTCAGATTCTGTGTCTCCCTCTCTCTCTGACCCTCCCCTGCTCGTGCTGTCTCTCTCTGTCTCTCAAAAATAAATAAAAGACATAAAAAAATCAAAAAAAATTTAAAAAGTTATTCTAATACAACAGCAGCATAAATATAATTCTGCAATTATAAAAAAAGCTAAACTGAGACCCATACTTAAGTTATTCTCATGTTTACAAATGATTCTGAAATAAATACTACTTCTAAGCAGCTGTTATCAGCTTTTTAGGTCTGGCTTAAACACACACACATATTTTCAGTTGTGGGGAAGCTTATCATGATATTCCATGTATTGCTCCAAAAGGGTTCTAAAAGCCAACCAGCCCTAAAAACTGAAGTACTCAGTCAGTCTGTAAAGCAGGCAGAAAACAGTTTAATTCAACAGAATTCCTATATAACATCAAGAGCACGTGATCATCTGTACAACTGGGAGAACGTGGGGACTACCACGTTGTTCTCTCTGTAACTCATCTCATCAGAAGACTTCAAGAAGATGCTTGTTTTAACACTAACAAGTACATTTAAAAGTGACATGTTTCTTTCGTGCTAATTTGACTCCCCTGAATGACCTAGCTAACTGGTCACTAGTAATTTGGTTACCAGGCAAATCAGGTCTGCAAGAAAGGAAACCAATATGTAAACAATTGTGTTATTGTTTGACCCATTCAAACCATTTATTTTCAACATAAACATATAAACTCAACATGAGATGTCTAGAGCAAGCACCACTAACACACCAAGACAGCTTCTCTTCCTCTAAGGCTTAGGTTTTGCCCAGAATTCCTTATCCGTGGCATAGCCCATACCAAGCGTCATGGCTCCCACCACCAAGCGTTGGGTTGCCGCACGCATATGGAGCAGATGAACAGACATTTTAGTATTTCCCCTGCTCTTCAATTTATATAGTCCATATCCAACGATTGCTGCAAATCCCGCCATTCCAATGGGAACAAACGGTGCCTCCCTAGCTTTTTGGATAAGCTTGGATCCCTGATCTTCATCATATGAAGAAAGAGAAACATCTGTGCTGGTTGACATAGTGACTGAAGGAATCTGCAATTGACAGTAATGTTCAATCTCCAGTCGGTTCTCAAGCTCCAACCAGTTCAGGGCTTAAACTTCTAAGTCCAGATTTTGATTGGTACTCAGTGGTTTAGCATTGTCCTTTTGGGTTACTTTGGAGTTTTATCCTGAAATACTTGTCACGGTAGCTAACACCTCAATATTAGTTGCCTTGCTAAGTCACAGCCAGGTCCTGCCTAAGTACTAGGATATCTGCTAGCTTCTTACTAGACCTTTGACTAGTATCCCATGTCCTTCTTGAATCAACTGCTTTATCCTGTATTTAGATTCTAAATCAGCTGCCTGATGTTACTGTTTCTGTTTAAGTTTAATCTCAACAGACTTCTAGAAATGATTATAATACTGCTCATCAAGCTTCAGTTCTCTTAACAAGGCATTTTCTCAAATAGTTCTCATGGAAATGTACACTGTAAGCTTGACTTTGTCAGTATATCAGTAGTACAAGGGGTTTCATGGCCTATCTAGTGAAACTGATGATTATTTATAGTATTGTTCCAATGAATACAAAATTCTAATTTCACAAGAATTGATATACAATTTCTTATAAAGTAATAATTGTATAATCTGTAAGGTAGGCACCTTAGATTAGAGTCTGCAATTCAATAATTTTATAAAACAGGTTTTTCTGGGCTGTGTCCATAGGAATATATATCATTATTCCCATCATTTTCTTTAATTTTTATCACTATGGTTACTTTTTAATATCAATTTTAATTTTATAGTATGAAATGTATGTTATTGTATACAATGTATGTTTATGTATCCCCCAAACAAAAAGCATAGTGTAATCACTGACAATGTACTTCTTATCTCTTTAGAAAGTAATCAAATAATATTATATTCATAAATACAGTGTTATTTTACATGATAAAACAGAATTTGTTTTGTGATCTAAAGTACATGTTTGGGGTCCCTGGGTAGCTCCAATTGGTTGAGCGTCCAACTCTTGGTCTCAGCTCAGGTCTTGATCTCAGGGTTTTAAGTTCAAGCCCCACACTGGGCTTCACATAGGGTATGGAGCCTACTTAAAAAAAAGTGAAAAAAAAAAAAGTACATGATTATTGCTATACCAGTCAGGAATGGTGTTGTTTTAAATGGAAAGTGGTGACTTTACCATTAATCATCATCTTTATCATCACCATCATCTTTGTTTTAACATTCCTAAACCTTTCAGAAAACCTTTCTTTAGGTCTTAGAGACTCATTTTTTATAGTTTATTTTGCAAGTAAATCACATGATTTTCAAAAGCACAACTAGGTCACTTTAGGTCACCTCATAAAAGTAGGTTGTGAGGAACAAGAGTACAGTGAAAGTGGTCTTGACAATTCAGTGAAGGCACTTTTGTAAGTGAATTACTCAGCCCAATGGAAGATTCCCCGGAGATTTTGACCGACTCTGTCTCTGCTAATTCTGTGTCCACTCATCCAGTCTATACAATCGAGTGGTATGGATTGAAACTCAGAATTCATCCTGGATGTGTTTCTGTGACTCTATCTTAATTGGTAAAATACAGTATTGTTTTTAATAATATTTTCTGTAACATGCTGAAATAGTTTTAATATTTTAGTATTAAAAATAAACATGCATGGAAAACAGAAAACATATTGATGTTAATTGGAGTATCCTGGCACTACTAATTATATGATATTGATCTTGCCTCATTATTTATACTGCTGAGCCTGAAATAGTTCAAAATGCAATGTTACATTAATTTATGCAAGATATTTACAGTAGATTTTGAAATATACTTTTAAATAAATATTTTCATTTTCCATTTTATTATATTTTACTTCTATATATCTTAAGTTTTATCTGAAACATTACTAGAGTCCCAATTTTATTTGCCTTAATATTTAAAAAAAATGGAATACATGCATTGTGATAAAAATTGAATAATTGAATACATATACTGTAGAATTGATTAGTTAATAATTCTGTTACTTGATAAATGTATGTGCAATTTTTCATAATTGAGTTTTAGGTGTTTTGAGTTTATGATACATTTTTTTAAATTTTTAATGTTTTTTATTTATTTTTGAGAGACAGAGATATACAGCACGAGCAAGGGAGGGTCAGAGAGATAGGGAGACACAGAATCTGAAGCAGGCTCCAGGCTCTGAGCTAGCTGTCAGCACAGAATCCGATGCGGGGCTCAAACCCATGAACTATGAGATCATGACCTGAGCTGAAGTCAGAGGCTTAACTGACTGAGCCACCCAGCTGCCCCTATGATATTTTTTCAGACTGAGAAGAGAGATGACCTTTTGAGACTAAGACAGGTTGTGTCAGTATACAGAGCAGTTTGGAATCCTACTATACAGATACATAAACATGTTTCGGTAATAATTAAACTATTTTGACAATAAGTGTTTATGATTCTTTTTATATCACTTCCTGGAAATTTTGATCAAAATTTATAATGTATACACCTAGAGGGCAGGGGATATTTCTGTTCATCTCTTTATACAACACCCAGCTTCCAACATACAAACGTTGGAAAGAGTTTCAGGTGACCAGCATGTATACTAGATACTATCTATTGGCAGTCAACATTTATTTATAGTCAGCCATCAGTGGTGGGTCTGGAAATCAAGTATTGGGATTAGAAATATATTTTCTCACTATCACTCTTAATAATTCACTCACAAAATAATTGCTTGTCAGTTCCATTACTGAGGAAACTGCTGGTTCAGAGGTTTTGACTGCAAAAGAAAATAAAATGAGCACACAAGGGTATATACAACAGTTTCAAAAATGGGCATTGAGACTGACCAGTACTGTGTTACAGTATTGGCTGAGATAACTGATCCTGATCATCAGGAGAAATTAGCACAATTACACAATAAGCCAAAATATGTCCGAGTCGCCCAGGCAATCCCCTACAGTGCCTTCTAGTACTCCCATGCTAAGTGGTCAGATTTAACAGAAAATTATGATACACAGGCAGAACGACTAATACCTTCAAGACTGAAGGTTTAGGGGCTTCTGGGTGGCTCAGTCAACTGAGCGTTCAGCTTGTGATTTCTGCTTAGTTCATGATCCCGGGATAGTGGAATCAAGCCCCACATCAGGTTCCACACTGAGCATGGAGCCTGATTAAGATTCTTTTTCTCTTTCTCTCCTCCTCTGCCCCTCTCCCTTGCTCATGCTCTCCCTTTCTCTCTAAAAAACAAAAAAATCCCCACACACAAAAAAAGAAAAACATGAATGAAAGTTTAGATCCCCCCTCCCTCCGTTAAAGAAACAGCCTGCAGGAATCAAGCTAAGGACAAAGAGAGTGTATGATGAGTCATGGAAAAGGAAGTTATAACTACCAACCATGGCTTCATGACCAGTTGCATATGTATATAATAACTACTTTCCTTTATGTTTCCCTCGGTCTTTGCCATATTATTTTTACAAGGTATGTTGTTGGTAGCTATCAGTAAGGTTTCCATGTGGAATAGATATCAACCAGAGATTGATACAATGGCTAATGGATTTGGGTTTCAAGGTTTCAAGCAGAAAGTGAGAATGTTTCTTCAGAGAACAATCTTCAAGATTATTGTAATATGTGAGGCAATAACATGTTTTTGTTGCTAATGCTGTTTATAGTGACAATTACAAGTTGCAGTAATGAGTAGAAAAAAGTATAAAGATGTTGAGAAAAAAAGGGAACATAATAGTTGAATTGCAATTACAACAGGTATCAGTTTCTACTGAGTTCTGTGTTCCCTTGCCTTCTTTTGTAGGGTCTAGAATGCTAAAATTATATAGCCATGCTTCTCTTGCCGTTATGGTCTGGATAACTTTAAATCCTACTGTGGAAATAACTGAATACCAACCCAATGAGCAAGCAAAGTCTATTTATTCCAAGCTTGCTTTAACAAGGGAGTCAGTCACCATCACTTGCATGCAGGCAGACTCAAAAGCAGGCAGAGAAATAGGGTAACTTCACTGTGGAGAAAGGCGAAGGCTTCAGGTAACTCTAATTGGAGGCTGCTGGTGCAATGAAAGTGGAGGCAGGGTAACAAGAAGGAGTGCATCTTATGTGACTGGTCAGAGGTGCATGATTGGCTTTCTGTGCTTGGTTCTAAAGTGAGAATGGGGGGGTGCCTGGGTTGCTCAATCGGTTAAGCCTCCGGCTTCGGCTCAGGTCAGATCTCACGTTAGCGGGTTCGAGCCCCGCATCAGGCTCTGTGCTGACAGCCAGTTCAGAGCCTGGAGCCTGCTTCCGATTCTGTGTCTCCTCCTCTCTCTGCCCCTCCCCTCTCATGCTCTGTCTCTCTCTGTATAAAAAAAAAAAAAAAAAAAAAAAAAAAAAACATTAAAGTGAGAATGGGGACTAAATTTAGGGAAGCTGTTATTAATCAAGTCCTGGTCATTTGGGGCTATTGTTACAGAAGTTACTGTTTAGCTTCCTGGATTGTCACTAGAGAAAGCAGGCTTACTTCCCACAAATCTGACTCGGAGTGGGCTGACTTCCTTGGCTGTTTATTACAGATAAAGTGTTGGGTCCTGAGCAAGTTGTGGGTCACAGTTCTATTATTGTATATGCTCTAATCTTTATTTGTATATATTCAGTCCCTCACTCCTACTATTCATGAATATAATAATAAGAGGAGGAAAATAAATTTATATGTAGAGAAAAGTTAAATATCCTCGGATGCATGGTTAGGAATGTGGGAACTACTTTTGAAGTCCAAGTCCAAGTGCATGATTAAGAAGGTGAGTGATATCAACATGGTCTTTGCAGCTAGGTACATTATTGATCCATTAGAATTAAAAGTAACAAAAATTGTGAATTTCAATAGTTTTGTAGAATCCATATCATATAGATTAGTTTTATACTGTATGACTGTTCTGAAATTGTGCATTTGTTCTATAGCACAGTGTTTAGAAGGTTCTATTTTTTTCCTTTATAGCCCAGTGTCTCTGTGTATGTGCTCTTATCTTTTGCTGCCACCATGTGGTTATATAAAGAAATAGTAATATAAATACCACTTCCTTTAGTTTTTAATCCAGGGGATTTTAGAAAAATTCAATATTAGACCACAATCCTTAAAGATAAGTTTTAGCATGATAAAATAATAATGAGTCCTAAATTTTTGTTAAAATGTGCACATACACACAAATGTATATATGTATATTTATAACATGTATGTACAAAAATATCTCTCTACAATATGTAAATGTATACATAATAAGTTATATATGTAATCTATGCAATAAATACACTATGTCTGTATGTATATTATATATAATATCCATTTGTAATATATGCTTATGTATAATAGATATATATCTAAGTAATAGATATATAATATAGCCTAACTTCAAATTTCCTTCAAAATTCTCCTTCAAATATTATATATCTATATTATATATCTATATATATCTATATATATACTATATATAGATATATAATATTGACATGTATGTTATTAATATATATACAGAGAGAACTGTTATTTTTTTATTTGTCAGTATGCACAATAAGCACACCCATTTATTTCTCTCTTCTTTAAAAATCTCATCACACAGCTCATAAAAAATAGCCAAAAGTTTTACACTTGTAACAGTGAGGAGGTCAAGACAGTTGCTCACCAATGGAAGAACATTGTAAGTGAATTTTGGTCATGAATGGTGGTTGGGAGATTGTGGAGGGAAGAAACCATGCTGAATATGCAGATTCTTACCCGGTGGGGGAAGGCTGGAACATTTGAGTGGTGAGGGCAGCTTTCCCTGACCACCCAGGGAATGTTCTAATCAGATAGCTGTGGGATATGAGTAAGAGTGAATAGTGGAACCAGAAAGAAGATGGTTAGTTAGGGAGTCATTCATAGAAAAAAGAGCCTGCAACTTCTCCTCTGCTCTAAAAATGCAGTGTAACATGTAGTCCATATGTAACATATTTTCCATATGTTCTGTCTAAAAACTGGAGCCACTTCTTTGAAGGGAAATTATAGATTTTAGTGTGGGTTTTGGTGGCCCAGATGAAAGCTCTCGTATTTGGCACATTACAGAATGTGCGTAGCCTAACTTCAAATTTCCTGTGTGTGTAAATTACATTAGACCCACATTCACTACCCACGTACATGGAGATCTTATTCTGTGTTCTCTTTTAGGAGAGAGATGTACAGGAAGAAATGGATTTGGTTAACACCTAGGAAACCAGTTTATCTCATCTTAAATATGAACAAAAATCCAATGTCTAGTTGAAAATGGCATAGGAAAGCAGGACAAAGATGAAGAAGTTGAGAAATTGAACCTGGACATAGCAGATACCATTCAGGGATTTAGATTGTAAGTTTTATGAAAAGAGGGACCATGTCAAAATTCATTAACATATACTTAGGTCCTAGAAGAGTGTCTGGAAAATTATGATTGATAAATAAATGGTTGCTTAATGAATAAATGAAGAAAGTAGAATAAGAAATTAAGTTGAATATTGTATCAGAGATTTATTTTTTTCCTCCATAATATTTTATTGTCAAATTGTTTTCCATACAACACCCAGTGCTCTTCCCCTTAAGGGCCCTCCACCATCACCACCACCTCTTTTCCCCCC